>NC_041733.1:40729337-40817712 GCF_004115215.2 Ornithorhynchus anatinus | reverse complement strand
CAGAGGTTTAACCGGGAGCAGAGGTTGGGCCGGAGAGCAGAGTTTAGCCAGGAGAAAATATCAGGCCAGCGAGCAAAGGGCGGGCCGGGAGACAGAGGTTTAGCCGGGAGAAAAGATCAGGCCGGGAGCAAACGGCGGGCCGGGGCAGAGGTTTAACCGGGAGCAGAGGTTTAGCCGGGAGAAAAGATCAGGCCGGGAGCAAAGGGCGGGCCGGGGGCAGAGATTTAACCGGGGAGCAGAGTTTTAGCCGGGGAGAAAAGATCAGGCCGGGAGCAAAGGGAGACCTGCAGAAAAGGTCGGGCCGGGAGCCAAGGTCAGGCCCGCAGAAAAGGTTAATCCAGAAGAAAAAGGTCAGGTCGGGAGCACAGGTCAGGCCGCGAGCAGAGGTTTCGCAGGGAGAAAAGATCAGGCCGGGAGCAAAGGGCGGGCCGGGAGCAGAGGTTTAACCTGGAGTAGAGGTTTAGCCGGGAGAAAAGATCAGGCTGGAAGCAAAGGGCGGGCCGGGAGCAGAGGTTGAACCGGGAGAATAGGTTTAGCTGGGAGAAAAGATCAGGCCGGGAGGAAAGGGAGGGCCGGGAGCAGAGGTTTAGCCGTGAGAAGAGGTTTGGCCGGGAGAAAAGATCAGGCCGGGAGCAAAGGGCAGGCCGGGAGCAGAGGTTTAGCCGGGAGCAGACGTTTGGCCGAGAAAACAAAAAGGCCCGGAGCAAAGGGCAGACCCGCAGAAAAGGTGGTGCCGGGAGCACAGGTCAGTCCCGCATAAGAGGTTTAGCTGAGAGAAAAGGTCAGGCCGGGAGGAGAGCTCTGCCCGGGAAAAAAGGTGGGGCCGGGAACAAAGGTCACGCCACGAGCAGAGCCCAGACCCGCCGAAAGGTCAGGCCGGAAGAAAAAGGTCGGGCCGGAGGAAAAGGTTTGGCCGGGAGAAAAGATCAGACTGGGAGCAAAGGTCATGCGGGGAGCAAAGGCCAGACCCGCCGAAAAGGTCAGGCCAGAAAAAAATGTCGGGCTGAGGAAAAGGTCTGGCTGGGAGCAGAGGTTTGGCCGGAAGAAAAGATCAGGCTGGGAGCAAAGGGCGGGCAGGGAGCAGAGGTTTAACCGGGAGCAGAGGTTTAGCCGGGAGAAAAGATCAGGCCGGGAGCAAAGGGCGGGCCGGGAGCAGAGGTTTAACCGGGAGCAGAGGTTTAGCCGGGAGAAAAGATCAGGCCGGGAGCAAAGGGCGGGCCGGGGGCAGAGGTTTAGCCGGGAGAAAGATCAGGCCGGCAGCAAAGGTAGACCTGCAGAAAAGGTGGGCCAGGAGCAAAGCTCAGGCCCGCAGAAAAGGTTAATCCAGCAGAAAAAGGTCAGGTCGGGAGCACAGGTCAGACTAGGAGCAGAGGTTTTAGACGGGAGAAAAGATCAGGCGGAGCAAAAGGGCGGGCCGGGAACCGAGGTTTAACCGGGAGCAGAGGGTTTAGCCGGCGAGAAAATATCAGGCCGGGAGCAAAGGGAAACCCGCAGACAAGGTGGGGCCGGGGAGCAAAGGTCAGGTCCGCAGAAAAGGTTAATCCAGGAAGAATAAGTCAGTTCGGGAGCCCAGGTCAGGCCGCCGAGCAAGAGGTTTAGCCGGGGGAAAAGATCAGGCCGGGAGCAAAGGGTGGGCCGGGAGCAGAGGTTTAACCGGGAGCAGAGTTTTAGCCGTGGAGAGAAAGATTAGGCCGGGAGCAAAGGGCGGGCTGCGAGCAGATGTTTAACCGCCGAGCAGAGGTTTAGCCGGGAGAAAAAATCAGGCCTGGGAGCAAAGGGCGGCCCCGGGAGCAGAGGTTTAACCAGGAGCAGAGTTTTTGGCCGGGGAGCAAAGATCAGCCTGTAGCAAAGGGGAGACCCGCAGAAAAGGTGGGGGCCGGGAGGCAAAGGTCAGGCCCGCAGAAAAGGTGAATCCAGAAGAAAAAGGTCTGGTCCGGAGGACAGGTCAGGCCGCGAGCAGAGGTTTAGCTGGGAGAAAAGATCAGGCCGGGAGCAAAGGGAGACCTGCCAGAAAAGGTCGGGCCGGGAGCCAAGGTCAGGCCCGCAGAAAAGGTTTAATCCAGAGAGAAATAAGGTCAAGTCGGGAGCCACAGGTCAGGCCGCGAGCAGAGGTTAGCAGGGAGAAAAGATCAGGCCGGGAGCAAAGGGCGGGCCGGGAGCAGAGGTTTAACCTGCGAGCAGAGGTTTAGCCGGGAGAAAAGATCAGGCTGAAGCAAAGGGCAGGCCGGGGAGCAGAGTTTAACCGGCGGAGAATAGGTTTAGCTGGGAGAAAAAGATCAGGGCCGGGAGGAAAGGGAGGGCCGGGAGCAGAGGCTAAGCCGTCAGAAGACGTTTGGCCGGGAGAAATGATCAGGCTGGGAGCAAAGGGCAGGCCGGGAGCAGAGGTTTAGCCGGGAGCAGACGTTTGGCCGAGAAAACAAAAAAGGCCCGGAGCAAAGGGCAGACCCGCAGAAACGGTGAATACAGAAGAAAAAGTCAGGTCGGGAGCACAGGTCAGGCCGCGAGCAGAGGTTTAGCTGGGAGAAAAGATCAGGCCTGGAGCAAAGGGCAGACCCGAAGAAAAGGAGGGGACGGGAGCAAAGGTCAGGCCCGCAGAAAAGGTTAATCCGGAAGAAAAAGGTCAGGTCGGGAGCAGAGGTCAGGCCGCGAGCAGAGGTTTAGCCGGGAGAAAAGATCAGGCTGGGAGCAAAGGGTGGGCCGGGTGCAGAGGTTTAGCTGGGAGCAGACGTTTGGCTGGGAGAACAATCAGGCCGGGAGCAAAGGGCGGGCCGGGAGCAGAGGTTTAACCGGGGAGCAGAGGTTTAGCCGGGACGATAAAGATTCAGGCCGGGAACAAAGAGCGGACCGGAGCAGAGGTTTAACCAGGAGCAGTGGTTTAGCCGCGGAGAAAAGATCAGGCCGGGAGCAAAGGGTGGGCATGGAGCAGAGGTTTAACCGGAGCAGTGGTTTAGCCGGGAGAAAAGATCAGGCCGGGAGAAAAGGGCGGGTCGGGGCAGAGGTTTAAACAGGAGCAGGGTTTAGCCGGCAGAAAAGATCAGGCCGGGAGGAATGGGCGGTCCGGGGGTAGAGGTATAGCCCGGAGAAGACGTTTGGCCGGGAGAAAAGATCAGGCCGGGAGCAAAGGGCGGGCCGGGAGCAGAGGTTTAGCCGGGAGCAGACGTTTGGCCGGGAGAAAAGATCAGGCTGGGACCAAAGGGTAGATCCGCAGAAGAGGTTTAGCTGAGAGAAAAGGTCAGGCCGGGAGCAGAGCTCTGGCCGGGAGAAAAGGTGGGCCCGGGAGCAAAGGTCCCGCCGGGAGCAGAGCCCAGACCCGCCGAAAAGGTCAGGCCGGAAGAAAAAGGTCGGGCCGGAGGAAAAGGTTTGGCCGGCAGAAAAGATCAGACCGGGAGCAAAGGTCGCGCCGGGAGCAGAGGCCAGACCCGCCAAAAAGGTCAGGCCGGAAGAAAAAGGTCGGGCCAGAGGAAAAGGTCTGGCCGGGAGCAGAGGTTTGGCTGGGAGTAAAGATCAGGAAAGGGAGCTAAGGGCGGGCCGGGAGCAGAGGTTTAACCAGGAACAGAGGTTTAGCCGGGAGAAAAGATCAGGCCGGGAGCAAAGGGCGGGCCGGGGGCAGAGGTTTAACTTGGAGCAGAGGTTTAGCCGGGAGAAAAGATCAGGCCGGGAGCAAAGGGCGGGCCGGGAGCAGAGGTTTAACAGGGAGCAGAGGTTTAGCCGGGACAAAAGATCAGGCCGGGAGCAAAGGGCGGGCCGGGGGCAGAGGTTTAACCGGGATCAGAGGTTTAGCCAGGAGAAAAGATCAGGCCCGGAGCAAAGGGCAGATCCGCAGAAAAGGTGGGGCCGGGAGCACAGGTTAGACCCACAGAACAGGTTTAGCTGAGAGAAAAGCTCAGGCCGGGAGCAGAGATCTTGCCAGGAGAAAACGCGTAGCCGGGAGCAAAGGTCGCGCCGGGAGCAGAGCTCAGACCCGCCGAAAAGTTCAGGCTGGAAGAGAAAGGTCGGGCCGGAGGAAAAGGTTTGGTCGGGAGAAAAGATCAGACCAGGAGCAAATGCGCACCGGGAGCAGAGGCCAGACCCCCCGAAAAGGTCAGGCCGGAAGAAAAAGGTCGGGCGGAGGAAAAGGTCTGGCCGCGAGCAGAGGTTTGGCCGGGACAAAAGATCAGGCCGGGAGCAAAGGGCGGGCCGGGAACAGAGGTTTAACTGGGAGAAGAGGTTTCGCCGGGAGAAAAGATCAGGCCGGGAGCAAAGGGCAGACCCGCCGAAAAGGTGGGGCCGGGAGTAAAGGTCAGACCGGCAGAACAGGTTTAGCTGAGAGAAAAGGTCAGGCCGGGAGCAGAGGTTTGGCCGGGAGAAAAGGTGGGGCCGGGAGCAAAGGGCAGGGCGGGAGCAAAGGTCAGACGCGCAGAAAAGGTCCGGCCGGGAGCTCAGGACCGACGGGGAACAAAGGTGGGGCGAGCTGGGGAGCCAGCCAGCGGAGGAGAGGGAGCCCGGGGAGGGCAGGGGCCAAGACGAGCCGGGGGGCAAGGGGAGGAGGACGGGAGCCCAGAGGAAGCCGGGGGGGTGGGGGGAGCCCGGGGAGGCCGCCAGCCGCAAAGGGGTGGCCGCGGCCAGGGCCGAGGGGGAGGGCCGGGGCCGAGGGCAGCGGGCGCTCCGGGAAGACCGGAGGCCGGGGACCAAGCGGAGGCCAGGCAGACGGCGGGGCCCGAGGCCAAGACCAGGCGACGGGAGGTGAAGGGGGGCGGCGAGAGGGGAAAGGGGGGCTGCGAGAGGGGAAAGGGGGGCGCGAGGGGCCAAAGGGCAAGGCCGGGACCAAGGGGGGCGGGCGAAAAGCCGGCCGGAGGGTGCAAAGGGGAGCCGGGGTCAAAGGGACGGGCCGTAGCCGCTGGGAGGAGGCCCCGCCAAGGGCTGGGGAAACGAGGGAAACGGCGCCGGGCCGGGGCCAAGGGGGCGCCTCGGGCCAGAAGGGAGGGCGCGCAGAGCCAGGCCAGGCCAGGCCAGGCCAGCGGGAGAGAGCCGGGCCGAGGGCAAGACGGGAGGGCCAAAGATGGGCAAAAGCGGGGGAAGACCGGGCCGTCCCTTGGGGGGCTGGGGCTGGAGAGTCCAAAGCCGGAAGAAGAAGATGAAGAACAAAAAGAAGAAGAAGAAAAAAAAGAAGAAGAAAAAAAGGAGAAGAAGAAGAAGAAGAATCCTCCTCCGCTTGCTCCTCCTCCTCCTCCTCCGCATCCGGCTGGTCGGGGCAAGTGGGGTGGCCGGCTGGTCCGGCGGGGCCTGGCGGATCCTGCCCCGGCGGCGGCGGCGACGACGGTGAGGGCGACTCGGAGTGTCCAGCGCCACCCGTCCCCGACTCACGTGCAGGTGCTCTCCATCTTCTGCCACTAAGGTCGGGGAGGCCCCGCGGAGGGGCGGGCAACAGCCTCCAGCGTGGGGCCCGGGCGGGCCGGGGCGGCGCTGCCGGCAGGCCCCACCGCGGTTCGGGCCTGGCAGGGCAAGAGAAACAAAGGCCAGAGTGAGTGAGCCAGCCAACCAGCCAGCCAGCTCCCACCTCCGGCCGAGCTGCGGGGCCCCTGCCCGCCAGCCAGCCCTCCCTGGCGGCCGCGGTTCCGTGGCCCAGGCCCCGCGACGTCCGTGACCATCAACCGCCCCCACACCACCCATCCCGCCCCCCCCCCAGCACGGAAAGGGGGCCAGCTGGGCCGGTGAGCGGCAGGGTCTCCTCGGGGGCCGGGGCTGGGCTGGAGCCGGGAGGGCGGCGGGGGCTGCAGTGCTGGGGCCTGTCCCCAGGCAAGCGGACCGGACTGGCCGGCCGCAAGGAGCCCGGACCCCCGGGGTCCCGGGAGGGGCCTGCGTCTCAGCCCGCGGCTTCCCCCGCCAACACTCACCCGGGCAGACACACCCCCTCCAGCCTCCCCCCCGCCACCTGGGGTGGCAGCCCAGCGGCCACACAGGGAGAGGGCTGAGGCGGCAGGGGGGCCGGACCACGGGAAAACAGGGACAAGCCTCCAAGCCCGGGAGCGGCACAGGGCACCCGACGGGGGGACGACAGGGGACCCATAATGGGGCGGCGCCCAGTCCGCCACAGCACACAGGTGGCGGGGGGGGCTGGGCCCATGGGGAGGCGAGGACCACCAGAGAGGCCCGTGGCAACGGTCAGGCCCGGGCGGACCCAGGAGACCGAGGGAGACGGGTCGGCCGGGAGGAGAAGGCGAGAGGGGGAGAAGAAAAAAATCGGGGGGCGAGGAGAGACGGGCGGGGGGGCTAGGGGGAAAGTGGGGCCAGGGGACAGAGTGGGGCCGGGCGCCAAAAGGACGGGAGGGGGAAGGGGGCCGAGGGCAAAAGGTGGGGCCGGAAAGCCGGCTGACGGGCCCCAAACCGGGGGACCTAGGACAAAGGGGGAGGCCCGGAGAAAAGAGACCGCGGCGACAAAAGGCCAGGACCGGGAACAGAGGTCGGCTAGAGGAAAAGGTCCGACGAGGGGAAAAGGGGGTGGGGGGGCGAGGCGACAAAGGGCCGGGGCCAGGAAAGGGGAGGCCCACAACCAAGGGGGGGCCCGGACACAAAACGGAGCAGCCGAGGAGCAAAGGGTTCACTGGGAGCAGAGGTTGGGCCGGGAACAAAGGTCAGACCCGCAGTAAAGGTTAGGCCAGAAGAAAAGGTCAGACCCGCAGAAAAGGTTAGGCCGGAAGAAAAGGTCAGGTCGGGAGCGCAGGTCAGGCCAGGAGCAGAAGTGGGGCCGGGAGCAAAGGTCAGACCCGCAGAAAATGTCAGGTCGGGAGCACAGGTCAGGCCAGGAGCAGAGGTTTAGCCGGCAGAAAAGATTAGGCCGGGAGCAAAGGTCAGATGTGCAGAAGAAGTTAAGCGGGAAGAAAAAGGTCGGGCTGGAGCCGAGGTTTAGCCGGCAGCAGAGGTTTGTCCGGGAGAAAAGATCAGGCCGGGAGCAAAGGGCAGACCCGCCGAAAAGGTGGGGCCGGGAGCAAAGGTCAGACACGCCGAAAAGGTTTAGCCGAGAGAAAAGGTCAGGCTGGGAGCAGAGGTTTGGCCGGGAGAAAAGGTGGGGCCGGGAGCAAAGTGCAGGGCGGGAGCAAAGGTCAGACGCGCAGAAAAGGTCGGCCGGGAGCTCAGGACCGACGGGGAGAAAAGGTGGGGCGAGCTGGGGACCGACCAAGGGAATAAGAGGGAGCCCGGGGAAGGCAGGTGCCAAGACGAGCCGGGAGGCAAGGGGAAGAGGGCGGGAGCCCAGGGGGAGCCGGGGGGGGGGCCGGCCCGGGGAGGCCGGCAGCCGAAACGGGGTGGCGGTGGCCAGGGCCAAGGGAGAGGGCCGGAGCCGAGGGCGGCGGGCACTCTGGGAAGACAGGAGGCCGGGGACCAAGCGGACGCTAGGCAGATGGCGGGGCCCGAGGCCATGGCCAGGCGACTGGAGGATAAGGGGGTGGCGAGAGGGGAAAGGGGGGCGCGAGAGGCCAGAGGGCAAGGCCGGGACCAAGGGGGGCCGGGCGAAAAGCCGGCGGGAGGGGGCAAAGGGGAGCCGGGGCCAAAGGGCATGGCCGGAGCCGCCAGGAGGAGGCCCCGACAAGGGCTGGGGAAAAGAGGGAAACGGCGCCGGGCCGGGGCCAAGGGGGCGCCTCGGGCCGGAAGGGAAGGGGCGCAGAGCCAGGCCAGGCCAGGCCAGGGGGAGAGAGCCGGGGCGAGGGCAAGAGGGGAGGGCCCAAGACGGGGTATAGCGGGGGAAGACCAGGCCGTCCCGTGGGGGGGCCGGTGGGGCCGGAGAGTCCAAAGCCATAGGAAGGAGGAGGAGGAAGGGGAGGAGGAAGGGGAGGAGGAAGGGGAGGAGGAAGGGGAGGAGGAAGGGGAGGAGGAGGAGGAGGAGGAGGAGGAGGAGGAAGAGGAGGAGGAGGAGGAGGAGGAAGAGGAGGAAGAGGAGGAGGAAGAGGAGGAAGAGGAGGAAGAGGAAGAGGAGGAGGAAGAGGAGGAGGAAGAGGAGGAGGAAGAGGAAGAGGAAGAGTAGGAAGAGGAGGAGGAAGAGGAAGAAGAGGAAGAGGAAGAAGAGGAAGAGGAGGAAGAGGAGGAAGAAGAGGAAGAAGAGGAGGAAGAAGAGGAGGAAGAGGAGGAGAAGGAGGAGGAGGAGGAGGAAGAAGAGGAAGAGGAAGAAGAGGAACAGGAAGAAGAGGAAGAAGAGGAAGAAGAGGATGAGGAGGAAGAGGAGGAAGAAGAGGAAGAAGAGGAGGAAGAAGAGCAAGAAGAGGAGGAAGAGGAGGAAGAAGAGGAGGAAGAGGAGGAAGAAGAGGAAGAAGAGGAAGAAGAGGAGGAAGAAGAACGAAGAAGAAGAAGGAAGAAGAAGGAAGAAGAGGGAAGAAGAGGAGGAAGAAGAAGGAGGAAGAAGAAGGAGGAAGAAGAAGGAAGAAGAAGGAAGAAGAGGAGGAAGAAGAAGGAGGAAGAAGAAGGAGGAAGAAGAAGGAGGAAGAAGAAGGAAGAAGAAGAAGAAGGAAGAAGGAAGAAGAGTAAGGAAGAAGGAAGAAAAAGAAGAAGGAAGAAGAAGAAGGAAGAAGAAGAAGAAGGAAAAAGAAGAAGGAAGAAGAAGAAGAAGGAGGAATAAGGAGGAAGAAGAAGGAAGAAGAAGGAAGAAGAAGGAAGAAGAAGGAAGAAGGAAGAAGGAAGAAGAAGAAGGAAGAAGAAGAAGAAGGAAGAAGAAGAAGGAAGAAGGAAGAAGAGGAAGGAAGAAGAAGGAGGAAGAAGGAGGAAGAAGGAGGAAGAAGAAGGAAGAAGAAGGAAGAAGGAAGAAGGAAGAAGGAAGAAGGAAGAAGGAAGAAGAAGCCTCCACTTGCTCCTTCTCCTTCTGAGAAAAGATCAGGCCGGGAGCAAAGTTCAGGCCCGCAGAAAAGGTAAATCCAGAAAAAAAAGGTCAGGTCTGGAGCACAGTTCAGGCCGTGAGCAGAGGTTTAGCCGGGAGAAAAGATCAGGCCGCGAGCAAAGGGCGGGGCGGGAGCAGAGGTTTAACAGGGAGCAGAGGTTTCGCCGGGAGAAAATATCAGGCCAGGAGAAAAGGGAGACCCGCAGAAAAGGTGGGGCCGGTAGCAAAGTTCAGGCCTGTAGAAAAGGTTAATCCAGAAGAAAAAGGTCAGGTCGGGAGCACAGGTCAGGCAGCGAGCAGAGGTTTAGACAGGAGAAAAGATCAGGCCGGGAGCAAAGGGGGCGGGCGGGAGCAGAGGTTTAACCGGGAGCAGAGGTTTAGACGGGAGAAAAGATCAAGTCGGGAGCAAAGGGGGCGGGCGGGAGCAGAGGTTTAACCGGGAGCAGAGGTTTAGCCGGGAGAAAAGATCAGGCCGGCAGCAAAGGCAGACCCGCTGAAAAGCTGGGGTCAGGAGCAAAGCTCAGGCCCGCAGAAAAGGTTAATCCAGCAGAAAAAGGTCAGGTCGGGAGCACAGGTCAGACCGCGAGCAGAGGTTTAGCCGGGAGAAAAGATCAGGCCGCGAGCAAAGGGCGGGGCGGGAGCAGAGGTTTAACAGGGAGCAGAGGTTTCGCCGGGAGAAAATATCAGGCCAGGAGAAAAGGGAGACCCGCAGAAAAGGTGGGGCCGGTAGCAAAGTTCAGGCCTGTAGAAAAGGTTAATCCAGAAGAAAAAGGTCAGGTCGGGAGCACAGGTCAGGCAGCGAGCAGAGGTTTAGACAGGAGAAAAGATCAGGCCGGGAGCAAGGGGGGCGGGCGGGAGCAGAGGTTTAACCGGGGGCAGAGGTTTAGACGGAAGAAAAGATCAGGTCGGGAGCAAAGGGGGCGGGCGGGAGCAGAGGTTTAACCGGGAGCAGAGGTTTAGCCGGGAGAAAAGATCAGGCCGGGAGCAAAGGTAGACCCGCTGAAAAGCTGGGGCCAGGAGCAAAGCTCAGGCCCACAGAAAAGGTTAATCCAGCAGAAAAAGGTCAGGTCGGGAGCACAGGTCAGACCGCGAGCAGAGGTTTAGACGGGAGAAATGATCAGGTCGGGAGCAAAGGGACCGCCGGGAACCGAGGTTTAACCGGGAGCAGAGGTTTAGCTGGGAGAAAATATCAGGCCGGGAGCAAATGGAAACCCGCAGACAAGGTGGGGCCGGGAGCAAAGGTCAGGCCCGCAGAAAAGGTTAATCCAGAAGAATAAGGTCAGGTCGGGAGCACAGGTCAGGCCGCGAGCAGAGGTTTAGCCGGGAGAAAAGATCAGGCCGGGAGCAAAGGGCGGGCCGGGAGCAGAGGTTTAACCGGGAGCAGAGTTTTAGCCGGGAGAAGAGATCAGGCCGGGAGCAAAGGGCGGGCTAGGAGCAGATGTTTAACCGGGAGCAGAGGTTTAGCCGGGAGAAAAAATCAGGCCGGGAGCAAAGGGGGGCCGGGAGCAGAGGTTTAACCAGGAGCAGAGTTTTGGCCGGGAGAAAAGATCAGGCCTGTAGGAAAGGGAGACCCGCAGAAAAGGTAGGGCCGGGAGCAAAGTTCAGGCCCGCAGAAAAGGTGAATCCAGAAGAAAAAGGTCAGGTCGGGAGCACAGGTCAGGCCGCGAGCAGAGGTTTAGCTGGGAGAAAAGATCAGGCCGGGAGCAAAGGGCGGGCTGGGAGCAGAGGTTTAACCGCGAGCAGAGGTTTGGCCGCTAGAAAAGATCAGGACGGGAGCAAAGGGCGGGCCGGGAGCAGAGGTTTAACCGGGAGCAGATGTTTAGCCGGGAGAAAAGATCAGGCCGGGAGCAAAGTTCAGGCCCGCAGAAAAGGTGAATCCAGAAGAAAAAGGTCAGGTCGGGAGCACAGGTCAGGCCGCGAGCAGAGGTTTAGCCGGGAGCTGACGTTTGGGTGGGAGAAAAGATCAGGCCGGGAGCAAAGGGTGGGCCAGGAGCAGAGGTTTAACCGGGAGCAGAGGATTAGCCGGGAGAAAATAGACCGGGAGCAAAGGGAGACCCGCAGAAAAGATGGGGCCTAGAGCAAAGGTCAGGCCCGCAGAAAAGGTTAATCCAGAAGAAAAACGTCAGGTCGAGAGCACAGGTCAGACCGCGAGCAGAGGTTTTGATGGGGGAAAAGATCAGGCCGGGAGCAAAGGGCGGGCCGGGAACCGAGCTTTAACCGGGAGCAGAGGTTTAGCCGGGAGAAAAGATCAGGCCTGGTGCAAAGGGCGGGCCAGGAGCAGAGGTTTAACCGGGAGCAGAGGTTTAGCCGGAAGAAAATATCAGGCCGGGAGCAAAGGGCAGGCCGGGAGCAGAGGTTTGGCCGGGATCAGAGGTTTAACCGGGAGCAGAGTTTTAGCCGGGAGAAAAGATCAGGCCGGGAGCAAAGTTAAGGCCCGCAGAAAAGGTGAATCCGGAAGAAAAAGGTCAGGTCGGGAGCACAGGTAAGGCCGCGGGCAGAGGTTTAGCCGGGAGAAAAGGTCAGACTGGGAGCAAAGGGACGGCCGCGAGCAGAGGTTTAGGCGGAAGCAGACGTTTGGCCGGGAGAAAAGATCAGGCTGGTAGGAAAGGGAGATCCGCAGAAATGGTGGGGCCGGGAGCAAAATTCAGGCCCGCAGAAAAGGTGAATCCAGAAAAAAAAGGTCAGGTCTGGAGCACAGGTCAGGCCGTGAGCAGAGGTTTAGCCGGGAGAAAAGATCAGGCCGCGAGCAAAGGGCGGGGTGGGAGCAGAGGTTTAACAGGGGGCAGAGGTTTCGCCGGGAGAAAATATCAGGCCAGGAGAAAAGGGAGACCCTCAGAAAAGGTGGGGCCGGGAGCAACGTTCAGGCCTGTAGAAAAGGTTAATCCAGAAGAAAAAGGTCAGGTCGGGAGCACAGGTCAGGCCGCGAGCAGAGGTTTAGCCGGGAGAAAAGATCAGGCCGGGAGCAAAGGGCGGGCCGGGAGCCGAGGTTTAACCGGGAGTAGACCTTTAGCCGGAAGAAAAGATCAGGCCGTGAGCAAAGGGCGGGCCGGGTTCAGAGGTTTAATCGGGAGCAGAGGTTTAGCCGGGAGAAAAGATCAGGCCGGGAGCAAAGGGTGGGCCGGGAACAGAGATTTAACCAGGAGCAGAGTTTTAGCCGGGAGAAAAGATCAGGCCGGCAGCAAAGGGAGACCCGCAGAAAAGGTGGGGCCGGAAGCAAAGTTCAGGCCCGCAGAAAAGGTTAATCCAGAAGAAAAAGGTCAGGTCTGGAACACAGGTCAGGCCGCGAGCAGAGGTTTAGTCGGGAGAAAAGATCAGGGCGGAAGCAAAGGGCGGGCCGGGAGCAGAGGTTTAACCGGGAGCAGAGGTTTAGCCGGGAGAAAAGATCAGGCCTGGAGCAAAGGGCAGACCCGAAGAAAAGGAGGGGCCGGGAGCAAAGGTCAGGCCCGCAGAAAAGGTTAATCCGGAAGAAAAAGGTCAGGTCGGGAGCACAGGTCAGGCCGCGAGCAGAGGTTTAGCCGGGAGAAAAGATCAGGCCGGGAGCAAAGGGCGGGCGGGGAGCAGAGGTTTAGCTGGGAGCAGACGTTTGGCTGGGAGAACAATCAGGCCGGGAGCAAAGGGCGGGCCGGGAGCAGAGGTTTAACGGGGAGCAGAGGTTTAGCCGGGAGAAAAGATCAGGCCGGGAACAAAGGGCAGACCGGGAGCAGAGGTTTAACCAGGAGCAGTCGTTTAGCTGGGAGAAAAGATCAGGCCGGGAGCAAAGGGTGGGCCTGGAGCAGAGGTTTAACCGGGAGCAGTGGTTTAGCTGGGAGAAAAGATCAGGCCGGGAGCAAAGAGCGAGCCGGGAGCAGACGTTTGGGCGGGAGAAAAGATCAGGCCGGGAGCAAAGGGCGGGCCGGGAAGCGAGGTTTAACAGGGAGCAGAGGTTTAGCCGGGAGAAAATATCAGGCCGGGAGCAAAGGGAAACCCGCAGACAAGGTGGGGCCGGGAGCAAAGGTCAGGCCCGCAGAAAAGGTTAATCCAGAAGAATAAGGTCAGGTCGGGAGCACAGGTCAGGCCGCGAGCAGAGGTTTAGCCGGGAGAAAAGATCAGGCCGGGAGCAAAGGGCGGTCCGGGAGCCAAGGTTTAACCGGGAGTAGAGCTTTAGCCGGAAGAAAAGATCAGGCCGTGAGCAAAGGGCGGGCCGGGTTCAGAGGTTTAACCGGGAGCAGAGGTTTAGCCGGGAGAAAAGATCAGGCCGGGAGCAAAGGGTGGGCCGGGAACAGAGATTTAACCGGGAGCAGAGTTTTAGCCGGGAGAAAAGATCAGGCCGGGAGCAAAGGGCGGGCTGGTAGCAGAGGTTTAACCGGGAGCAGAGTTTTGGCCGGGAGAAAAGATCAGGCCGGTAGCAAAAGGAGACCCGCAGAAAAGGTGGTGCCGGGAGCAAAGTTCAGGCCCGCAGAAAAGGTGAATCCAGAAGAAAAAGGTCAGGTCGGAAGCACAGGTCAGGCCGCGAGCAGAGGTTTAGCTGGGAGAAAAGATCAGGACGGGAGCAAAGGGCGGGCTGGGAGCAGAGGTTTAACCGGGAGCAGAGGTTTAGCCGGGAGAAAAGATCAGGCCGGGAGCAAAGGGCGGGCCGAGAGCAGAGATATAACCGGGAGCAGATGTTTAGCCGGGAGAAAATATCAGGCCGGGAGCAAAGGGCGGGCCGGGAGCAGAGGTTTAGCCGGGAGCTGACGTTTGGGCGGGAGAAAAGATCAGGCCGGTAGCAAAGGGCAGGCCGGGCGCAGAGGTTTAACCGGGAGCAGAGGATTAGCCGGGAGAAAAGATCAGGCCGGGAGCAAAGGGAGACCCGGAGAAAAGATGGGGCCGGGACCAAAGGTCAGGCCACAGAAAAGGTTAATCCAGAAGAAAAAGGTCAGGTCGAGAGCACAGGTCAGGCTGCGAGCAGAGGTTTTGATGGGAGAAAAGATCAGGCCGGGAGCAAAGGGCGGGCTGGGAGCAGAGGTTTAACTGGGAGCAGAGGTTTAGCCGCGAGAAAAGATCAGGCCGGGAGGAAAGGTCATGCCCGCAGAAAAGGTTAATCCAGAAGAAAAAGGTCAGGTCTGCAGTACAGGTCAGGCCGCGAGCAGATGTTTAGCCGGGAGAAAAGATCAGGCCGGGAGCAAAGGGCAGGCCGGGAGCAGAGGTTTAACCAGGAGCAGTGGTTTAGCCGGGAGAAAAGATGAGGCCGGGAGCAAAGGGTGGCCCTGGAGCAGAGGTTTAACCGGGAGCAGTTGTTTAGCCGTGAGAAAAGATCAGGCCGTGAACAAAGTGCGGGCCGGGGGCAGAGGTTGAAACAGGAGCAGAGGTTTAGCCGGGAGAAAAGATCAGGCCGGGAGGAATGGGTGGGCCGGGGGTATAGGTATAGCCGGGAGAAGACGTTTGGCCGGGAGAAAAGATCAGGCCGGGAGCAAAGGGTAGATCCGCAGAAGAGGTTTAGCTGAGAGAAAAGGTCAGGCCGGGAGCAGAGCTCTGGCCGGGAGAAAAGGTGGGGCCCGGAGCAAAGGTCCCGCCGGGAGCAGAGCCCAGACCCGCCGAAAAGGTCAGGCCGGAAGAAAAAGGTCGGGCCGGAGGAAAAGGTTTGGCCGGCAGAAAAGATCAGACCGGGAGCAAAGGTCGCGCCGGGAGCAGAGGCCAGACCCGCCAAAAAGGTCAGGCCGGAAGAAAAAGGTCGGGCCGGAGGAAAAGGTCTGGCCGGGAGCAGAGGTTTGGCTGGGAGAAAAGATCAGGAAAGGGAGCTAAGGGCGGGCCGGGAGCAGAGGTTTAACCAGGTTCAGAGGTTTAGCCGGGAAAAAGATCAGGCCGGGAGCAAAGGGCGGGCCGGGAACAGAAGTTTAACCGGGAGCAGAGGTTTAGCGGGGAGAAAAGATCATGCCGGGAGGAAAGGGCGGGCCGGGAGCAGAGGTTTAACCGGGAGCAGAGGTTTAGCCAGGAGAAAAGATCAGGCCGGGAGCAAAGGGTGGGCCGGGAGCAGAGGTTTAGCCGGGAGCAGACGTTTGGCCGGGAGAAAAGATCAGGCCGGGAGCAAAGCGATACCCGCAGACAAGGTGGGGCCGGGAGCAAAGGTCAGGCCCGCAGAAAAGGTTAATCCAGAAGAAAAAGGTCAGGTCTGGAGCACAGGTCAGGCCGCGGGCAGAGGTTTAGCCGGGAGAAAAGATCAGGCCGGGAGCAAAGGGCGGGCCGGGGGCAGAGGTTTAACCGGGAGTAGAGGTTTAGCCGGGAGAAAAGATCAGGCCGGGAGCAAAGGGCTGGCCGGGGGCAGAGGTTTAACCGGGAGCAGAAGTTTAACCGGGAGAAAAGATCAGGCCCAGAGCAAAGGGCAGACCCGCAGAAAAGGTGGGGCCGGGAGCACATGTTAGACCCACAGAACAGGTTTAGCTGAGAGAAAAGGTCAGGCCGGGAGCAGAGCTCTGGCCAGGAGAAAAGGCGGGGCCGGGAGCAAAGGTCGCGCCAGGAGCAGACCTCAGACCCGCCGACAAGTTCATGCTGGAAGAGAAAGGTCGGGCCGGAGGAAAAGGTTTGGCCGGGAGAAAAGATCAGACCAGGAGAAAATGCGCACCGGGAGCAGAGGCCAGACACCCCGAAAAGGTCAGGCCGGAAGAAAAAGGTCGGGCGGAGAAAAAGGTCTGGCCGCGAGCAGAGGTTTGGCCGGGAGAAAAGATCAGGCCGGGAGCAAAGGGCGGGCCGGGAACAGAGGTTTAACCGGGAGAAGAGGTTTAGCCGGGAGAAAAGATCAGGCCGGGAGCAAAGGGCAGACCCGCCGAAAAGGTGGGGCCGGGAGCAAAGGTCAGACCGGCAGAACAGGTTTAGCTGAGAGAAAAGGTCAGGCCGGGAGCAGAGGTTTGGCCGGGAGAAGAGGTGGGCCCAGGAGCAAAGGGCAGGGCGGGAGCAAAGGTCAGACACGCAGAAAAGGTCCGGCCGGGAGCTCAGGACCGACGGGGAACAAAGGTGGGGTGAGCTGGGGAGGGCCGGGGCCGAGGGCAGCGGACGTTCCGGGAAGACCGGAGGCCGGGGACCAAGCGGAGGCCAGGCAGACGGCGGGGCCCGAGGCCAAGACCAGGCGACGGGAGGACAACAGGGGGCGGCGAGAGGGGAAAGGGGGGCGCGAGGGGCCAAAGGGCAAGGCCGGGACCAAGGGGTGCGGGCGAAAGGCTGGCGGGAGGGTGCAAAGGTCAGACCGGCAGAACAGGTTTAGCTGAGAGAAAAGGTCAGGCCGGGAGCAGAGGTTTGGCCGGGAGAAGAGGTGGGCCCAGGAGCAAAGGGCAGGGCGGGAGCAAAGGTCAGACGCGCAGAAAAGGTCCGGCCAGGAGCTCAGGACCGACGGGGAACAAAGGTGGGGTGAGCTGGGGAGCCACCAGAGAGGGAGCCTGGGGAGGGCAGGGGCCAAGACGAGCCGGGGGGCAAGGGGAGGAGGACGGGAGCCCAGAGGAAGCCGGGGGGGTGGGGGGAGCACGGGGAGGCCGGCAGCCGAAAAGGGGTGGCTGCGGCCAGGGCCGAGGGGGAGGGCCGGGGCCGAGGGCAGCGGACGTTCCGGGAAGACCGGAGGCCGGGGACCAAGCGGAGGCCAGGCAGACGGCGGGGCCCGAGGCCAAGACCAGGCGACGGGAGGACAAGGGGGGCGGCGAGAGGGGAAAGGGGGGCGCGAGGGGCCAAAGGGCAAGGCCGGGACCAAGGGGGGCGGGCGAAAGGCTGGCGGGAGGGTGCAAAGGGGAGCCGGGGTCAAAGGGATGGGCCGTAGCCGCTGGGAGGAGGCCCCGACAAGCGCTGGGGGAACGAGGGAAACGGCGCCGGGCCGGGGCCAAGGGGGCACCTCGGGCCAGAAGGGAGGGCGCGCAGAGCCAGGCCAGGCCAGGCCAGGCCAGGGGGAGAGACCCGGGCCGTGGGCAAGACGGGAGGGCCAAAGATGGGCAAAAGCGGGGGAAGATCGGGCCGTCCCTTGGGGGGCCGGGGGGCCGGAGAGTCCAAAGCCGGAAGAAGAAGATGAAGAAGAAGATGAAGAAGAAAAAGAAGAAGAAGAAGAAGAAGAAAAAGAAGAAGAAAAAAAGGAGAAGAAGAAGCAGAAGAATCCTCCTCCGCTTGCTCCTCCTCCTCCTCCTCCTCCTCCTACGCATCCGGCTGTTCGGGGCAAGTAGGGGGGCCGGCTGGTCCGGCGGGGCCTGGCGGATCCTGACCCGGCGGCGGCGGCGACGACGGTGAGGGCGACTCGGAGTGTCCAGGGCCACCCGTCCCCGACTCACGTGCAGGTGCTCTCCATCTTCTCCCACTAAGGTCGGGGAGGCCCCGCCGAGGGGCGGGCAACAGCCTCCAGCGTGGGGCCCGGGCGGGCCGGGGCGGCGCCGCCGGCAGGCCCCACCGCGGTTCGGGCCTGGCAGGGCAAGAGAAACAAAGGCCAGAGTGAGTGAGCCAGCCAACCAGCCAGCCAGCTCCCACCTCCGGCCGAGCTGCGGGGCCCCTGCCCGCCCACCAGCCCTCCCTGGCGGCCGCGGTTCCGTGGCCCAGGCCCCGCAACATCCGTGACCATCAGCCGTCCCCGCCCCACCCGTCCCGCCCGCCCCCAGCCCGGGAAGGGGGCCAGCTGGGCCGGGGAGCGGCAGGGTCTCCTCGGGGGCCAGGACCGAGCTGGGGCAAGGAGGGTGGCGGGGGTTGCGGTGCTGGGGCCTGCACCGGGAGCACCGGGAGCAGAGGTTTAGCCGGGAGAAGAGATCAGGCCAGGAGCAAAGGGCGGGCCGGGAGCAGAGGTTTAACCGGGAGCAGAGTTTTAGCCGGGAGAAGAGATCAGGCCGGGAGCAAAGGGCGGGCCGGGAGCAGAGGTTTAACCGGGAGCAGAGTTTTGGCTGGGAGAAAAGATCAGGCCGGTAGCAAAAGGAGACCCGCAGAAAAGGTGGGGCCGGGAGCAAAGTTCAGGCCCGCAGAAAAGGTGAATCCAGAAGTAAAAGGTCAGGTCGAAAGCACAGGTCAGGCCGCGAGCAGAGGTTTAGCTGGGAGAAAAGATCAGGCCGGGAGCAAAGGGCGGGCTGGGAGCAGAGGTTTAACCGGGAGCAGAGGTTTAGCCAGGAGAAAAGATCAGGACGGGAGCAAAGGGCGGGCCGGGAGCAGAGGTTTAACTGGGAGCAGATGTTTAGCCGGGAGAAAAGATCAGGCCGGGAGCAAAGGGCGGGCAGGGAGCAGAGGTTTAGCCGGGAGCTGACGTTTGGGCGGGAGAAAAGATCAGGCCGGGAGCAAAGGGAAGGCCGGGCGCAGAGGTTTAACCGGGAGCAGAGGATTAGCCGGAAGAAAAGATCAGGCCGGGAGCAAAGGGAGACCCGGAGAAAAGATGGGGCCGGAGCAAAGGTCAGGCCGCAGAAAAGGTTAATCCAGAAGAAAAAGGTCAGGTCGAGAGCACAGGTCAGGCCGCGAGCAGAGGTTTTGATGGGAGAAAAGATCAGGCCGGGAGCAAAGGGCGGGCCGGGAGCAGAGGTTTAACTGGGAGCAGAGGTTTAGCCGGGAGAAAAGATCAGGCCGGGAGGAAAGGTCATGCCCGGAGAAAAGGTTAATCCGGAAGAAAAAGGTCTGGTCTGCAGTACAGGTCAGGCCGCGAGCAGATGTTTAGCCGGGAGAAAAGATAAGGCCGGGAGCAAAGGGCAGGCCAGGAGCAGAGGTTTAACCGGGAGCAGAGGATTAGCCGGAAGAAAAGATCAGGCCGGGAGCAAAGGGAGACCCGGAGAAAAGATGGGGCCGGAGCAAAGGTCAGGCCGCAGAAAAGGTTAATCCAGAAGAAAAAGGTCAGGTCGAGAGCACAGGTCAGGCCGCGAGCAGAGGTTTTGATGGGAGAAAAGATCAGGCCGGGAGCAAAGGGCGGGCCGGGAGCAGAGGTTTAACTGGGAGCAGAGGTTTAGCCGGGAGAAAAGATCAGGCCGGGAGGAAAGGTCATGCCCGGAGAAAAGGTTAATCCGGAAGAAAAAGGTCAGGTCTGCAGTACAGGTCAGGCCGCGAGCAGATGTTTAGCCGGGAGAAAAGATCAGGCCGGGAGCAAAGGGCAGGCCAGGAGCAGAGGTTTAACCGGGAGCAGAGGTTTAACCGGGAGCATAGTTTTAGCCGGGAGAAAAGATCAGGCCGGGAGCAAAGGTCAGGCCCGCAGAAAAGGTTAATCCGGAAGAAAAAGGTCAGGTCGGGAGCACAGGTCAGGCCGCGGGCAGAGGTTTAGCCGGGAGAAAAGATCAGGCCGGGAGCAAAGGGCGGGCCGGGAGCAGAGGTTTTGCCGGGAGCAGACGTTTGGCCGGGAGAAAAGATCACGCCGGGAGCAAAGGGCGGGCCGGGAGCAGAGCTTTAGTTGGAATCAGACGTTTGGCCGGGAGAAAAGATCAGGCCGGTAGCAAAGGGAGACCCACAGAAAAGGTGGGGCCGGGAGCAAAGTTCAGGCCCGCAGAAAACGTGAATCCAGAAGAAAAAAGTCAGATCGGGAGCACAGGTGAGGCCGCGAGCAGAGGTTAAGCCGGGAGAAAAGATGAGGCCGGGAGCAAAGGGCGGGCCGGCAGCCGAGGTTTAACCGGGAGTAGAGGTTTAGCCGGAAGAAAAGATCAGGCCGGGAGCAAAGGGCGGGCCGGGAGAAGAGGTTTAACCGGGAGCAGAGGTTTAGCCGGGAGAAAAGATCAGGCCGGGATCAAAGGGTGGGCCGGGAGCAGAGGTTTAACCAGGAGCAGAGTTTTAGCCGGGAGAAAAGATCAGGCCGGTAGCAAAGGGAGACCCGCAGAAAAGGTGGGGCAGGGAGCAAAGGTCAGGCCCGCAGAAAAGGTTAATCCAGAAGAAAAAGGTCAGGTCTGGAGCACAGGTCAGGCCACGAGCAGAGGTTAAGCCGGTAGAAAAGATCAGGCAGGGAACTAAGGGCGGGCCAGGAGCAGAGGTTTTACCAGGAACAGAGGTTTAGCCGGGAGAAAAGATCAGGCCGGGAACAAAGGGCGAGCCGGGAGCAGAAGATAACCGGGAGCAGAGGTTTCACCAGGAGAAAAGATCAGGCCGGGAGCAAAGGGCGGGGCGGGAGCAGAGGTTTAACCAGGAACAGAGGTTTAGCCGGGAGAAAAGCAAAGTCCAGGAGCAAAGGGTGGGCCGGGAGCCAAGGTTTAACCGGGAGCAGAGGTTTAGCCAGGAGAAAGGATCAGGCCGGGAGCAAAGGGTGGGCCGGGAGCAGAGGTTTAGCTGGGAGCAGACGTTTGGCCGGGAGAAAAGATGAGGCCGGGAGCAAAGGGCAGACCCGCAGAAAAGGTCAGGCCGGAAGAAAAAGATCAGACTGGAAGAAAAGGTCTGGCCGCGAGCAGAAGTTTGGCAGGGAGAAAAGGTGGGGCAGGGAGCAAAGGTCAGGCCCGCAGAAAAGGTTAATCCCGAAGAAAAATATCAAGTCGGGAGCACAGGTCAGGCCAGGAGCAGAGGTATAGACGGCAGAAAAGATCAGGCCGGGAGCAAAGGGTGGGCCGGGAGCAGAGGTTTAACCCGGAGCAGAGGTTTAGCCGGGAGAAAAGATCAGGCTTGGAGCAAAGGGCGGGCCGGGAGCAGAGGTTTAAGCGGGAGCAGAGTTTTAGCCGGGAGAAAAGATCAGGTCGGGAGCAAATGGCAGACGCGCAGAAAAGGTGGGGCGAGGAGCAAAGGTCAGGACCGCAGAAAAGGTTAATCCAGAAGAATAAGGTCAGGTCGGGAGCACAGGTCAGGCCGCGAGAAGAGGTTTGGCCGGGAGAAAAGATCAGGCCAGGAGCAAAGGGCGGGCCGGGAGCAGAGGTTTAGCTGGGAGCAGATGTTTGGCTTGAGAAAATATCAGGCCGGGCGCAAAGGGCGGCCCGGGGGCAGAGGTTTAACCGGGAGCAGAGGTTAAGCCGGGAGAAAAGATCAGGCGGGGAGCAAAGGGCGGGCCGGGGGCAGAGGTTTAACCAGGAGCAGAGGTTTAGCCGGGAGAAAAGATCAGGCCGGGAGCAAAGGGCGGGCCGGGAGCAGAGGTTTAACCGGTAGCAGAGGTTAAGCCGGGAGAAAAGATCAGGCCGGGAGCAAAGGGTGGGCCAGGGGCAGAGTTTTAACCGGGAGCACAGGTTTAGCCGGGAGAAAAGATCAGGCCGGGAGCAAAGGGCGGGCCGGGGGCAGAGGTTTAACCGGGAGCAGAGGTTTAGCCGGGAGAAAAGATCAGGCCGGGAGCAAAGGGCGGGCCGGGGGCAGAGGTTTAACCGGGAGCAGAGGTTTAGCCGGGAGAAAATAGGCCGGGAGCAAAGGGCGGGCCAGGAGCAGAGGTTTAACCCGGAGCAGAGGTTTAGCCAGAAGAAAAGATCAGGCCGGGAGCAAAGGGCGGGCCGGGAGCAGAGGTTTAACCGGGAGCAGAGTTTTAGCCAGGAGAAAAGATCAGGCCGGGAGCAAAATTCAGGCCCGCAGAAAAGGTGAATCCAGAAAAAAAAGTCAGGTCTGGAGCACAGGTCAGGCCGTGAGCAGAGGTTTAGCCAGGAGAAAAGATCAGGCCGCGAGCAAAGGGCGGGGTGGGAGCAGAGCTTTAACCGGGAGCAGAGGTTTCGCCGGGAGAAAATATCAGGCCAGGAGAAAAGGGAGACCCGCAGAAAAGGTGGGGCCGGGAGCAAAGTTCAGGCCTGTAGAAAAGGTTAATCCAGAAGAAAAAGGTCAGGTCGGGAGCACAGGTCAGGCCGCCAGCAGAGGTTTAGCCGGGAGAAAAGATCAGGTCGGGATCAAAGGGCGGGCCGGGAGCCGAGGTTTAATCGGGAGTAGAGCTTTAGCCGGTAGAAAAGATCAGGCCGTGAGCAAAGGGCGGGCCGGGTTCAGAGGTTTAACCGGGAGCAGTGGTTTAGCCGGGAGAAAAGATCAGGCCGGGAGCAAAGGGTGGGCCGGGAACAGAGATTTAACCAGGAGCAGAGTTTTAGCCGGGAGAAAAGATCAGGCCGGTAGCAAAGGGAGACCCGCAGAAAAGGTGGGGCCGGGAGCAAAGTTCAGGCCCGCAGAAAAGGTTAATCCAGAAGAAAAAGGTCAGGTCTGGAGCACAGTTCAGGCCGCGAGCAGAGGTTTAGCCGGGAGAAAAGATCAGGCCGGGAGCAAAGGGCGGCCAGGGAGCAGAGGTTTAACCGGGAGCAGAGGTTTAGCCGGGAGAAAAGATCAGGCCTGGAGCAATGGGCAGACCCGAAGAAAAGGAGGGGCCGGGAGCAAAGGTCAGGCCCGCAGAAAAGGTTAATCCGGAAGAAAAAGGTCAGGTCGGGAGCACAGGTCAGGCCGCGAACAGAGGTTTAGCCGGGAGAAAAGGTCAGACTGGAAGCAAAGGGTGGGCCGGGAGCAGAGGTTTTACCGGGAGGAGACGTTTGGCCGGGAGAAACGATCAGGCCGGGAGCAAAGGGCGGGCTGGGAGCAGAGGTTTAGGCGGAAGCAGACGTTTGGCCGGGAGAAAAGATCAGGCTGGTAGCAAAGGGAGACCCGCAGAAAAGGTGGGGCCGGGAGCAAAGTTCAGGCCCGCAGAAAAGGTAAATCCAGAAAAAAAAGGTCAGGTCTGGAGCACAGGTCAAGCCGTGAGCAGAGGTTTAGCCGGGAGAAAAGATCAGGCCGCGAGCAAAGGGCGGGGCGGGAGCAGAGGTTTACCCGGGAGCAGAGGTTTCACCGGGAGAAAATATCAAGCCAGGAGAAAAGGGAGACCCGCAGAAAAGGTGGGGCCGGGAGCAAAGTTCAGGCCTGTAGAAAAGGTTAATCCAGAAGAAAAAGGTCAGGTCGGGAGCACAGGTCAGGCCGCGAGCAGAGGTTTAGCCGGGAGAAAAGATCAGGCCCGGAGCAAAGGGCGGGCCGGGAGCAGACATTTAACCGGGAGCAGAGGTTTAGCCGGGAGAAAAGATCAGGCCTGGAGCAAAGGGCAGACCCGAAGAAAAGGAGGGGCCGGGAGCAAAGGTCAGGCCCGCAGAAAAGGTTAATCCGGAAGAAAAAGGTCAGGTCGGGAGCACAGGTCAGGCCGCGAGCAGAGGTTTAGCTGGGAGAAAAGATCAGGCCGGGAGCAAAGGGCGGGCTGGGAGCAGATGTTTAACCGGGAGCAGAGGTTTAGCCAGGAGAAAAAATCAGGCCGGGAGCAAAGGGCGGGCCGGGAGCAGACGTTTAACGAGGAGCAGAGTTTTGGCCGGGAGAAAAGATCAGGCCTGTAGGAAAGGGAGACCCGCAGAAAAGGTAGGGCCGGGAGCAAAGTTCAGGCCCGCAGAAAAGGTGAATCCAGAAGAAAAAGGTCAGGTCGGGAGCACAGGTCAGGCTGCGAGCAGAGGTTTAGCCGGGAGAAAAGATCAGGCCGGGAGCAAAGGGCGGGCCGGGAGCTGAGGTTTAACCGGGAGTAGACCTTTAGCCGGAAGAAAAGATCAGGCCGTGAGCAAAGGGCGGGCCGGGTTCAGAGGTTTAATCGGGAGTAGAGGTTTAGCCGGGGGAAAAGATCAGGCCGGGAGCAAAGGGTGGGCCGGGAACAGAGATTTAACCAGGAGCAGAGTTTTAGCCGGGAGAAAAGATCAGGCCGGCAGCAAAGGGAGACCCGTAGAAAAGGTGGGGGCGGAAGCAAAGTTCAGGCCCGCAGAAAAGGTTAATCCGGAAGAAAAAGGTCAGGTCTGGAACACAGGTCAGGCCGCGAGCAGAGGTTTAGCTGGGAGAAAAGATCAGGGCGGAAGCAAAGGGCGGGCCGGGAGCAGAGGTTTAACCGGGAGCAGAGGTTTAGCCGGGAGAAAAGATCAGGCCTGGAGCAAAGGGCAGACCCGAAGAAAAGGAGGGGCCGGGAGCAAAGGTCAGGCCCGCAGAAAAGGTTAATCCGGAAGAAAAAGGTCAGGTCAGGAGCACAGGTCAGGCCGCGAGCAGAGGTTTAGCCGGGAGAAAAGATCATGCCGGGAGCAAAGGGCGGGCCGGGAGCAGAGGTTTAGCTAGGAGCAGACGTTTGGCTGGGAGAACAATCTGGCCGGGAGCAAAGGGCGGGCCGGGAGCAGAGGTTTAACGGGGAGCAGAGGTTTAGCCGGGAGAAAAGATCAGGCCGGGAACAAAGGGCAGACCAGGAGCAGAGGTTTAACCAGGAGCAGTCGTTTAGCCGGGAGAAAAGATCAGGCCGGGAGCAAAGGGCGGGCCGGGAGCAGAGGTTTAACCGGGAGCAGAGGTTTAGCCGGGAGAATAGATCAGGCCGGGAGCAAAGGGAGACCCGCAGAAAAGGTGCGGCCGGGAGCAAAGTTCAGGCCCGTAGAAAAGGTTAATCCAGAAGAAAAATGTCAGGTCGGGAGCACAGGTCAGGCCGCGAGCAGAGGTTTAGCTGGGAGAAAAGATCAGGCCGGGAGCAAAGGGCGGTCCGGGAGCAGAGCTTTACCCGGGAGCAGAGGTTTAGCCGGGAGAAAAGATCAGGCCGGGAGCAAAAGCGAGCCGGGAGCAGACGTTTGGGCGGGAGAAAAGATCAGGCCCGGAGCAAAGGGCGGGCCGGGAAGCGAGGTTTAACCGGGAGCAGAGGTTTAGCCGGGAGAAAATATCAGGCCGGGAGCAAAGGGAAACCCGCAGACAAGGTGGGGCCGGGAGCAAAGGTCAGGCCCGCAGAAAAGGTTAATCCAGAAGAATAAGGTCAGGTCGAGAGCACAGTTCAGGCCGCGAGCAGAGGTTTAGCCGGGAGAAAAGATCAGGCCGGGAGCAAAGGGCGGGCCGGGAGCAGAGGTTTAACCGGGAGCAGAGTTTTAGCCGGCAGAAAAGATCAGGCCGGGAGCAAAGGGCGGGCTGTGAGCAGATGTTTAACCGGGAGCAGAGGTTTAGCCGGGAGAAAAAATCAGGCCGGGAGCAAACGGCGGGCCGGGAGCAGAGGTTTAACCAGGAGCAGAGTTTTGGCTGGGAGAAAAGATCAGGCCTGTAGGAAAGGGAGACCCGCAGAAAAGGTAGTGCCGGGAGCTAAGTTCAGGCCCGCAGAAAAGGTGAATCCAGAAGAAAAAGGTCAGGTCGGGAGCACAGGTCAGGCCGCGAGCAGAGGTTTAGCTGGGAGAAAAGATCAGGCCGGGAGCAAAGGGCGGGCTGGGAGCAGAGGTTTAACCGGGAGCAGAGGTTTAGCCGCTAGAAAAGATCAGGTCGGGAGCAAAGGGCGGGCCGGGAGCAGAGGTTTAACCGGGAGCAGAGGTTTAGCCGGGAGAAAAGATCAGGACGGGAGCAAAGGGCGGGCTGGGAGCAGAGGTTTAGCCGGGAGCTGACGTTTGGGTGGGAGAAAAGATCAGGCCGGGAGCAAAGGGTGGGCCGGGAGCAGAGTTTTAACCGGAAGCAGACGATTAGCCGGGAGAAAATAGACCGGGAGCAAAGGGACACCCGCAGAAAAGATGGGGCCTGGAGCAAAGGTCAGGCCCGCAGAAAAGGTTAATCCTGTAGAAAAAGGTCAGGTCGAGAGCACAGGTCAGGCCGCGAGCAGAGGTTTTGATGGGAGAAAAGATCTGGCCGGGAGCAAAGGGCAGGCTGGGGGCAGAGGTTTAACCGGGAGCAGAGGTTTAGCCGGGAGAAAAGATCAGGCCCGGAGCAAAGGGCAGACCCGCAGAAAAGTGGGGCCGGGAGCACAGGTTAGACCCACAGAACAGGTTTAGCTGAGAGAAAAGGTCAGGCCGGGAGCAGAGCTCTGGCCAGGAGAAAAGGTGGGGCCGGGAGCAAAGGTCGCGCCGGGAGCAGAGCTCAGACCCACAGAAAAGTTCAGGATGGAAGAAAAAGGTCAGGCCGGAGGAAAAGGTTTGGCCGGGAGAAAAGATCAGACCAGGAGCAAATGCGCACCGGGTGCAGAGGCCAGACCCCCCGAAAAGGTCAGGCCGGAAGAAAAAGGTCGGGCGGAGGAAAAGGTCTGGCCGCGAGCAAAGGTTTGGCCGGGAGAAAAGATCAGGCCGGGAGCAAAGGGCGGGCCGGGAACAGAGGTTTAACCGGGAGAAGAGGTTTAGCCGGGAGAAAAGATCAGGCCGGGAGCAAAGGGCGAGCCGGGAGCAGACGTTTGGGCGGGAGAAAAGATCAGGCCGGGAGCAAAGGGCGGGCCGGGGGCAGAGGTTTAACCTGGGAGCCGAGGTTTAACCGGGAGAAAAGATCAGGCCGGGAGCAAAGGGCGGGCCGGGGGCAGAGGTTTAACCGGGAGCAGAGGTTTGGCCGGGAGAAAAGATCAGGCCGGGAGCAAAGGGCAGACCCGCCGAAAAGGTGGGGCCGGGAGCAAAGGTCAGACAGGCAGAACAGGTTTAGCTGAGAGAAAAGGTCAGGCCGGGAGCAGAGGTTTGGCCGGGAGAAAAGGTGGGGCCGGGAGCAAAGGGCAGGGCGGGAGCAAAGGTCAGACGCGCAGAAAAGGTCCGGCCGGGAGCTCAGGACCGACGGGGAACAAAGGTGGGGCGAGCTGGGGAGCCACCCAGCGGAGGAGAGGGAGCCCGGGGAGGGCAGGGGCCAATACGAGCCGGGGGGCAAGGGGAGGAGGACGGGAGCCCAGAGGAAGCCGGGGGGGGGGGGGAGCCCGGGGAGGCCGGCAGCCGAAAAGGGGTGGCCGCGGCCAGGGCCGAGGGGGAGGGCCGGTGCCCAGGGCAGCGGGCGCTCCGGGAAGACCGGAGGCCGGGGACCAAGCGGAGGCCAGGCAGACGGCGGGGCCCGAGGCCAAGACCAGGCGACGGGAGGACAAGGGGGGCGGCGAGAGGGGAAAGGGGGGCGGCGAGAGGGGAAAGGGCAAGGCCGGGACCAAGGGGGGCGGGCCAAAAGCCGGCGGGAGGGTGCAAAGGGGAGCCGGGGTCAAAGGGACGGGCCGTAGCCGCTGGGAGCAGGCCCCGACAAGGGCTGGGGAAACGAGGGAAACGGCGCCGGGCCGGGGCCAAGGGGGCGCCTCGGGCCAGAAGGGAGGGCGCGCAGAGCCAGGCCAGGCCAGGCCAGGCCAGGCCAGGCCAGCGGGAGAGAGCCGGGCCGAGGGCAAGACGGGAGGGCCAAAGATGGGCAAAAGCGGGGGAAGACCGGGCCGTCCCTTGGGGGGCCGCGGGGCCGGAGAGTCCAAAGCCGGAAGAAGAAGATGAAGAAGAAAAAGAAGAAGAAGAAGAAGAAGAAAAAGAAGAAGAAAAAAAGGAGAAGAAGCAGCAGAAGAATCCTCCTCCGCTTGCTCCTCCTCCTCCTCCTCCTCCTCCTACGCATACGGCTGTTTGGGGCAAGTAGGGGGGCCGGCTGGTCCGGCGGGGCCTGGCGGATCCTGACCCGGCGGCGGCGGCGACGATGGTGAGGGCGACTTGGAGTGTCCAGGGCCACCCGTCCCCGACTCACGTGCAGGTGCTCTCCATCTTCTCCCACTAAAGTCGGGGAGGCCCCGCCGAGGGGTGGGCAACAGCCTCCAGCGTGGGGCCTGGGCGGCCGGGGCGGCGCCACCGGCAGGCCCCACCGCGGTTCGGGCCTGGCAGGGCAAGAGAAACAAAGGCCAGAGTGAGTGAGCCAACCAACCAGCCAGCCAGCTCCCACCTCCGGCCGAGCTGCGGGGCCCCTGCCCGCCCGCCAGCCCTCCCTGGCGGCCGCGGTTCCGTGGCCCAGGCCCCGCGACGTCCGTGACCATCAGCTGTCCCCGCCCCACCCGTCCCGCCCGCCCCCAGCCCGGGAAGGGGGCCAGCTGGGCCGGGGAGTGGCAGGGTCTCCTCGGGGGCCGGGACCGGGCTGGGGCAAGGAGGGGTGCGGGGGTTGCGGTGCTGGGGCCTGTCCCCAGCCGAGCGGACCGGACTGGCCGGCCGCAAGGAGCCCGGACCCCCGGGGTCCTGGGAGGGGCCTGCGTCTCAGCCCGCGGCTTCCCCCGCCAACACCCACCCGGGCAGACACACCCCCTCCAGACTACCCCCCGCAGCCTGGGGTGGCAGCGCAGCGGCCACACAGGGAGAGGGCCGAGGCCGCAGGGGCATCGCACCCCGGGAGAACAGCGACGAGCCTCCAAGCCCGGGAGCAGCACAGGGCAACCGATGGGGGCCGACAGGGGCCCCATAATGGGGCGGCGCCCAGTCCGCCACAGCACACAGGTGGCGGGGGGGGGGCTGGGCCCATGGGGAGGCGAGGACCAACAGAGAGGCCCGTGGCAACGGTCAGGCCCGGGCGGAACCAGGAGACCGAGGGAGACGGGTCGCCCGGGAGGAGAAGGCGAGACGGGGAGAAGAAAAAAAAGCGGGGGGCGAGGGGGATGGGCGGGGGGCCTGGGGGAAAGTGGGGCCCGGGGACAGAGTGGGGCCGGGCGCCAAAAGGACAGGAGGGGGAAGGGGGCGGAGGGCAAAAGGTGGGGCAGGAAAGCCGGCTGACGGGATGCAAACCGGGGGACCTAGGACAAAGGGGGAGGCCCGGAGAAAAGAGACCGCGGCGACAAAAGGCCGGGCCCGGGAGCAGAGTTCGGCGAGAGGAAAAGTTCCGACGAGGGGAAAAGGAGGTGGGTGGGGCGAGGCGACAAGGGGCCGGGGGTGGGAAAGGAGAGGTCCACAGCCGAGGGGGGGCCCGGACACAAAACGGAGCAGCCGAGGAGCAAAGGGTTCACCGGGAGCAGAGGCTGGGCTGGGAACAAAGGTCAGACCCGCAGAAAAGGTTAGGCCAGAAGAAAAGGTCGGACCCACAGGAAAGGTTAGGCCGGAAGAAAAGGTCAGGTCGGGAGCGCAGGTCAGGCCGGGAGCAAATGGCGGGCCGGGAACAGAGGTTTAACCGGGAGCAGAGGTTTAGCCGGGAGAAAATATCAAGCCGGGAGCAAAGGTAGACCCGCAGACAAGGTGGGGCCGGGAGCAAAGGTCAGGCCCGCAGAAAAGGTGAATCCAGAAGAAAAAGGTCAGGTTGGGAGAACAGGTCAGGCCGCAAGCAGCGGTTTAGCCAGGAGAAAAGATCAGGCCGGGAGCAAAGGGCGGGCCGGGACCAGAGGTTTAACCGGGAGCAGAGTTTTAGCCGGGAGAAGAGATCAGTCCGGGAGCAAAGGGCGGGCCGGGAGCAGAGGTTTAACCGGGAGCAGAGTTTTAGCCGGGAGAAGAGATCAGGCCGGGAGCAAAGGGCGGGCCGGGAGGAGAGGTTTAACCGGGAGCAGAGGTTTAGCCGGGAGAAGAGATCAGCCCGGGAGCAAAGGGCGGGCCGGGAGCAGAGGTTTAGTTGGGAGCAGATGTTTGGCTTGAAAAATATCAGGCCGGGAGCAAAGGGCGGACCGGGGGCAGAGGTTGAACCGGGAGCAGAGGTTAAGCCGGGAGAAAAGATCAGGCCGGGAGCAAAGGGCGGGCCGGGGGCAGAGGTTTAACCGGGAGCAGAGGTTTAGCCGGGAGAAAAGATCAGGCCGGGAGCAAAGGGCGGGCCGGGAGCAGAGGTTTAACCGGTAGCAGAGGTTAAGCCGGGAGAAAAGATCAGGCCGGGAGCAAAGGGTGGGCCAGGGGCAGAGTTTTAACCGGGAGCAGAGGTTTAGCCGGGAGAAAAGATCAGGCCGGGAGCAAAGAGCGGGCTGGGGGCAGAGGTTTAACCGGGAGCAGAGGTTTAGCCGGGAGAAAATGGGCCGGGAGCAAAGGGCGGGCCAGGAGCAGAGGTTTAACCGGGAGCAGAGGTTTAGCCGGAAGAAAATATCAGGCCGGGAGCAAAGGGCGGGCCGGGAACAGAGGTTTAACCGGGAGCAGAGTTTTAGCCGGGAGAAAAGATCAGGCCGGGAGCAAAATTCAGGCCCGCAGAAAAGGTGAATCCAGAAAAAAAAGGTCAGGTCTGGAGGACAGGTCAGGCCGTGAGCAGAGGTTTAGCCGGGAGAAAGGATCAGGCCGCGAGCAAAGGGCGGGGCTGGAGCAGAGGTTTAACCGGGAGCAGAGGTTTCGCCGGGAGAAAATATCAGGCCAGGAGAAAAGGGAGACCCGCAGAAAAGGTGGGGCCGGGAGCAAAGTTCAGGCCTGTAGAAAAGGTTAATCCAGAAGAAAAAGCTCAGGTCGGGAGCACAGGTCAGGCCGCGAGCAGAGGTTTAGCCGGGAGAAAAGATCAGGCCGCGAGCAAAGGGCGGGCCGGGAGCCGAGGTTTAACCGGTAGTAGAGCTTTAGCCGGAAGAAAAGATCAGGCCGTGAGCAAAGGGCGGGCCGGGTTCAGAGGTTTAACCGGGAGCAGAGGTTTCGCCGGGAGAAAATATCAGGCCAGGAGAAAAGGGAGACCCGCAGAAAAGGTGGGGCCGGGAGCAAAGTTCAGGCCCGCAGAAAAGGTTAATCCAGAAGAAAAAGGTCAGGTCTGGAGCACAGGTCAGGCGGCGAGCAGAGGTTTAGCAGGGAGAAAAGATCAGGCCGGGAGCAAAGGGCGGGCCGGGAGCAGAGGTTTATCTTGGAGCAGACGTTTGGCTGGGAGAACAATCAGGCCGGGAGCAAAGAGCGGGCCGGGAGCAGAGGTTTAACCGGGAGCAGAGGTTTAGCCGGGAGAAAAGATCAGGCCGGGAACAAAGGGCGGACCGGGAGCAGAGGTTTAACCAGGAGCAGTGGTTTAGCCGGGAGAAAAGATCAGGCCAGGAGCAAAGGTTTGGCCTGGAGCAGAGGTTTAACCGGGAGCAGTGGTTTAGCCGGGAGAAAAGATCAGGCCGGGAACAAAGGGCAGGCCGGGGGCAGAGGTTTAAACAGGAGCAGAGGTTTAGCCGGGAGAAAAAATCAGGCCGGGAGGAATGGGCAGGCCGGGGGTAGAGGTATAGCCGGGAGAAGACGTTTGGCCGGGAGAAAAGATCAGGCCGGGAGCAAAGGGCGGGCCGGGAGCAGAGGTTTAGCCGGGAGCAGACGTTTGGCCGGGAGAAAAGATCAGGCCGGGAGCAAAGGGTAGATCCGCAGAAGAGGTTTAGCTGAGAGAAAAGGTCAGGCCGGGAGCAGAGCTATGGTCGGGAGAAAAGGTGGGGCCGGGAGCAAAGGTCCCGCCGGGAGCAGAGGCCAGACACACCAAAAAGTTCAGGCCGGAAGAAAAAGGTCGGGCCGGAGGAAAAGGTCTGGCCGGGAGCAGAGGTTTGGCTGGGAGAAAAGATCAGGAAAGGGAGCTAAGGGCGGGCCGGGAGCAGAGGTTTAACCAGGAACAGAGGTTTAGCCGGGAGAAAAGATCATGCCGGGAGCAAAGGGCGGGCCGGGAGCAGAGGTTTAACCAGGAGCAGAGTTTTGGCCGGGAGAAAAGATCAGGCATGTAGGAAAGGGAGACCTGCAGAAAAGGTAGGGCCGGGAGCAAGGTTCAGGCCCGCCGAAAAGGTTAATCCAGAAGAAAAAGGTCAGGACGGGAGGACAGGTCAGGGCGCAAGCAGAGGTTTAGCCGGGAGAAAAGATCAGGCCGGCAGCAAAGGGTGGGCCGGGAGCAGAGGTTTAACCGGGAGCAGAGGTTTAGCCGGGAGAAAAGATCAGGCCGGGAGCAAAGGGCGAGCCGGGAGCAGAGGTTTAACCGGGAGCAGAGGTTTAGCCAGGAGAAAAGATCAGGCCGGAAGCAAAGGGTGGGCCGGGAGCAGATGTTTAGCCGGGAGCAGACGTTTGGCCGGGAGAAAAGATCAGGCCGGGAGCAAAGGGAGACCCGCAGACAAGGTGGGGCCGGGAGCAAAGGTCAGGCCCGCAGAAAAGGTTAATCCAGAAGAAAAAGGTCAGGTCTGGAGCACAGATCAGGCCGCGGGCAGAGGTTTAGCCGGGAGAAAAGATCAGGCCGGGAGCAAAGGGCGGGCCGGGGGCAGAGGTTTAACCGGGAGCAGAGGTTTAGCCGGGACAAAAGATCAGGCCCGGAGCAAAGGGCAGACCCGCAGAAAAGGTGGGGCCGGGAGCACAGGTTAGACCCACAGAACAGGTTTAGCTGAGAGAAAAGGTCAGGCCGGGAGCAGAGATCTGGCCAGGAGAAAAGGCGGGGCCGGGAGCAAAGGTCGCGCCGGGAGCAGAGCTCAGACCCGCCGAAAAGTTCAGGCTGGAAGAAAAAGGTCGGGCCAGAGGAAAAGGTTTGGCCGGGAGAAAAGATCAGACCAGGAGCAAATGCGCACGGGGAGCAGAGGCCAGACCCCCCGAAAAGGTCAGGCCGGAAGAAAAAGGTCGGGCGGAGGAAAAGGTCTGGCCGCGAGCAGAGGTTTGGCCGGGAGAAATGATCAGGCCGGGAGCAAAGGGCGGGCCGGGAACAGAGGTTTAACGGGGAAAAGAGGTTTCGCCGGGAGAAAAGATCAGGCCGGGAGCAAAGGGCAGACCCGCCGAAAAGGTGGGGCCGGGAGCAAAGGTCAGGCCGGCAGAACAGGTTTAGCTGAGAGAAAAGGTCAGGCCGGGAGCAGAGGTTTGGCCGGGAGAAAAGGTGGGGACGGGAGCAAAGGGCAGGGCGGGAGCAAAGGTCAGATGCGCAGAAAAGGTCCGGCCGGGAGCTCAGGACCGACGGGGAACAAAGGTGGGGCGAGCTGGGGAGCCACCCAGCGGAGGAGAGGGAGCCCGGGGCGGGCAGGGGCCAAGACGAGCACGGGGGCAAGGGGAGGAGGACGGGAGCCCAGAGGAAGCCGGGGGGTGGGGGGAGCCCGGGGAGGCCGGCAGCCGAAAAGGGGTGGCCACGGCCAGGGCCGAGGGGGAGGGCCGGGGCCGAGGGCAGCGGGCGATCCGGGAAGACCGGAGGCCGGGGACCAAGCGGAGGCCAGGCAGACGGCGGGGCCCGAGGCCAAGGCCAGGCGACGGGAGGACAAGGGGGTCGGCGAGAGGGGAAAGGGGGGCGCGAGGGGCCAAAGGGCAAGGCCGGGACCAAGGGGGCGGCGCCCAGTCCGCCACAGAGCACAGGTGTCGGGGGGGGGGGCTGGGCCCATGGGGAGGCGAAGACCACCAGAGAGGCCCGTGGCAACGGTCAGGCCCGGGCGGACCCAAGAGACCGAGGGAGACGGGTCGGCCGGGAGGAGAAGGCGAGAGGGGGAGAAGAAAAAAAATCGGGGGGCGAGGAGAGACGGGCGGGGGGGCTGGGGGGAAAGTGGGGCCAGGGGACAGAGTGGGGCCGGGCGCCAAAAGGACGGGAGGGGAAAGGGGGCCGAGGGCAAAAGGTGGGGCCGGAAAGCCGGCTGACGGGCCCCAAACCGGGGGACCTAGGACAAAGGGGGAGGCCCGGAGAAAAGAGACCGCGGCGACAAAAGGTCGGGCCTGGGAACAGAGTTCGGCGAGAGGAAAAGGTCCGACGAGGGGAAAAGGAGGTGGGGGGGGCGAGGCGACAACAGGTCGGGGCCAGGAAAGGGGAGGCCCACAACCAAGGGGGGGCCCGGACACACAACGGAGCAGCCGAGGAGCAAAGGGTTCACTGGGAGCAGAGGCTGGGCCGGGAACAAAGGTCAGACCCGCAGTAAAGGTTAGGCCAGAAGAAAAGGTCAGACCCGCAGAAAAGGTTAGGCCAGAAGAAAAGGTCAGGTCGGGAGCGCAGGTCAGGCCGGGAGCAGAAGTGGGCCGGGAGCAAAGGTCAGACCCGCAGAAAATGTCAGGAGCACAGGTCAGGCCAGGAGCAGAGGTTTAGCCGGCAGAAAAGATTAGGCCGGGAGCAAAGGTCAGACGCGCAGAAGAAGTTAAGCGGGAAGAAAAAGGTCGGGCTGGAGCCGAGGTTTAGCCGGGAGCAGAGGTTTGGCCGGAAGAAAAGATCAGGCCGGGAGCAAAGGGCAGACCCGCCGAAAAGGTGGGGCCGGGAGCAAAGGTCAGACACGCCGAAAAGGTTTAGCTGAGAGAAAAGGTCAGGCCGGGAGCAGAGGTTTGGCCGGGAGATAAGGTGGGGCCGGGAGCAAAGTGCAGGGCGGGAGCAAAGGTCAGACGCGCAGAAAAGGTCGGCCGGGAGCTCAGGACCGACGGGGAGAAAAGGTGGGGCGAGCTGGGGACCGACCAAGGGAATAAGAGGGAGCCCGGGGAAGGCAGGTGCCAAGACGAGCCGGGAGGCAAGGGGAGGAGGGCGGGAGCCCAGGGGGAGCCGGGGGGCGGGGCCGGCCCGGGGAGGCCGGCAGCCGAAACGGGGTGGCGGTGTCCAGGGCCAAGGGAGAGGGCCGGAGCCGAGGGCGGCGGGCACTCTGGGAAGACAGGAGGCCGGGGACCAAGCGGACGCTAGGCAGATGGCGGGGCCCGAGGCCAAGGCCAGGCGACTGGAGGATAAGGGGGTGGCGAGAGGGGAAAGGGGGGCGCGAGAGGCCAGAGGGCAAGGCCGGGACCAAGGGGGGCCGGGCGAAAAGCCGGCGGGAGGGGGCAAAGGGGAGCCGGGGCCAAAGGGCATGGCCGGAGCCACCAGGAGGAGGCCCCGACAAGGGCTGGGGAAAAGAGGGAAACGGCGCCGGCCGGGGCCAAGGGGGCGCCTCGGGCCGGAAGGGAAGGGGCGCAGAGCCAGGCCAGGCCAGGCCACGCCAGGTCAGGCCAGGCCAGGGGGAGAGAGCCGGGGCGAGGGCAAGAGGGGAGGGCCCAAGACGGGGTATAGCGGGGGAAGACCGGGCCGTCCCGTGGGGGGGCCGGTGGGGCCGGAGAGTCCAAAGGAGGAGGAGGAGGAAGGAGGAGGAGGAGGAGGAGGAGGAGGAGGAGGAGGAAGAGGAGGAGAAAGAGGAGGAGGAGGAGGAAGAGGAGGAGGAGGAGGAGGAGGAGGAGGAGGAGGAGGAGGAGGAGGAGGAGGAGGAGGAGGAGGAGGAGGAAGAGGAGGAGGCAGAGGAAGAAGAAGAGGAAGAGGAGGAAGAAGAGGAAGAAGAGGAGGAAGAAGAGGAAGAAGAGGAGGAAGAGGAGGAAGAGGAGGAAGAAGAGGAGGAAGAGGAGGAAGAGGAGGAAGAGGAGGAAGAAGAGGAGGAAGAAGAAGGAAGAAGAAGAAGGAAGAAGAAGAAGGAAGAAGAGGGAAGAAGAGGAGGAAGAAGAAGGAAGAAGAAGAAGAAGGAAGAAGAAGAAGAAGGAAGAAGGAAGAAGAGGAAGGAAGAAGGAAGAAAATGAAGAAGGAAGAAGAAGAAGGAAGAAGAAGAAGGAAAAAGAAGAAGAAGGAAGAAGAAGAAGAAGGAGGAAGAAGAAGGAGGAAGAAGAAGGAAGAAGAAGGAAGAAGAAGGAACAAGGAAGAAGGAAGAAGAAGAAGGAAGAAGAAGAAGAAGGAAGAAGAAGAAGGAAGAAGAAGAAGGAAGAAGAGGAAGGAAGAAGAAGAAGAAGGAGGAAGAAGGAGGAAGAAGGAGGAAGAAGGAAGAAGAAGGAAGAAGGAAGAAGGAAGAAGGAAGAAGGAAGAAGGAAGAAGAAGAAGAAGCTTCCACTTGCTCCTCCTCCTTCTGAGAAAAGATCAGGCCGGGAGCAAAGTTCAGGCCCGCAGAAAAGGTGAATCCAGAAAAAAAAGGTCAGGTCTGGAGCACAGGTCAGGCCGTGAGCAGAGGTTTAGCCAGGAAAAAAGATCAGGCCGCGAGCAAAGGGCGGGGCGGGGCGGGAGCAGAGGTTTAACAGGGAGCAGAGGTTTAGCCGGGAGAAAATATCAGGCTAGGAGAAAAGGGAGACCCGCAGAAAAGGTGGGGCCGGGAGCAAAGTTCAGGCCTGTAGAAAAGGTTAATCCAGAAGAAAAAGGTCAGGTCGGGAGCACAGGTCAGGCAGCGAGCAGAGGTTTAGACGGGAGAAAAGATCAGGCCGGGAGCAAAGGGGGCGGGCGGGAGCAGAGGTTTAACCGGGAGCCGAGGTTTAGCCGCTAGAAAAGATCAGGACGGGAGCAAAGGGCGGGCCGGGAGCAGAGGTTTAACCGGGAGCAGAGGTTTAGCCGGGAGAAAAGATCAGGCCAGGAGAAAAGGGAGACCCGCAGAAAAGGTGGGGCCGGGAGCAAAGTTCAGGCCCGCAGAAAAGGTGAATCCAGAAGAAAAAGGTCAGGTCGGGAGCACAGGTCAGGCCGCGAGCAGAGGTTTAGCTGGCAGAAAAGATCAGGCTGGGAGCAAAGGGCGGGCTGGGAGCAGATGTTTAACCGGGAGCCGAGGTTTAGCCGCTAGAAAAGATCAGGACGGGAGCAAAGGGCGGGCCGGGAGCAGAGGTTTAACCGGGAGCAGAGGTTTAGCCGGGAGAAAAGATCAGGCCGGGAGCAAGGGCGGGCCGGGAGCAGAGGTTTAGCCGGGAGCTGACGTTTGGGTGAGAGAAAAGATCAGGCCGGGAGCAAAGGGTGGGCCGGAAGCAGAGGTTTGACCGGGAGCAGAGGATTAGCCGGGAGAAAATAGACCGGGAGCAAAGGGAGACCCGCAGAAAAGATGGGGCCTAGAGCAAAGGTCAGGCCCGCAGAAAAGGTTAATCCAGAAGAAAAAGGTCAGGTCGGGAGCACAGGTCAGGCCGCGAGCAGAGGTTTTGATGGGGGAAAAGATCAGGCCGGGAGCAAAGGGCGGGCCGGGAACCGAGCTTTAACCGGGAGCAGAGGTTTAGCCGGGAGAAAAGATCAGGCTGGGAGCAAAGGGCGGGCCAGGAGCAGAGGTTTAACCGGGAGCAGAGTTTTAGCCGGGAGAAAAGATCAGGCCGGGAGCAAAGTTCAGGCCCGCAGAAAAGGTGAATCCGGAAGAAAAAGGTCAGGTCGGGAACACAGGTCAGGCCGCGGGCAGAGGTTTAGCCGGGAGAAAAGGTCAGACTGGGAGCAAAGGGAGGGCCGGGAGCAGAGGTTTAGGCGGAAGCAGACGTTTGGCAGGGAGAAAAGATTAGGCTGGTAGCAAAGGGAGACCCGCAGAAATGGTGGGGCCGGGAGCAAAGTTCAGGCCCGCAGAAAAGGTGAATCCAGAAAAAAAAGGTCAGGTCTGGAGCACAGGTCAGGCCGTGAGCAGAGGTTTAGCCGGGAGAAAAGATCAGGCCGCGAGCAAAGGGCGGGGTGGGAGCAGAGGTTTAACAGGGGGCAGAGGGTTCGCCGGGAGAAAATATCAGGCCAGGAGAAAAGGGAGACCGCAGAAAAGGTGGGGCCGGGAGCAAAGTTCAGGCCTGTAGAAAAGGTTAATCCAGAAGAAAAAGGTCAGGTCGGGAGCACAGGTCAGGCCGCGAGCAGAGGTTTAGCCGGGAGAAAAGATCAGGCCGGGAGCAAAGGGCGGACCGGGAGCTGAGGTTTAACCGGGAGTAGAGCTTTAGCCGGAAGAAAAGATCAGGCCGTGAGCAAAGGGCGGGCCGGGTTCAGAGGTTTAACCGGAAGCAGAGGTTTAGCCGGGAGAAAAGATCAGGACGGGAGCCAAGTGTGGGCCGGGAACAGAGATTTAACCAGGAGCAGAGTTTTAGCCGGGAGAAAAGATCAGGCCGGTAGCAAAGGGAGACCCGCAGAAAAGGTGGGGCCGGAAGCAAAGTTCAGGCCCGCAGAAAAGGTTAATCCAGAAGAAAAAAGTCAGGTCTGGAACACAGGTCAGGCCGCGAGCAGAGGTTTAGCCGGGAGAAAAGATCAGGGCGGAAGCAAAGGGCGGGCCGGGAGCAGAGGTTTAACCGGGAGCAGAGGTTTAGCCGGGAGAAAAGATCAGGCCTAGAGCAAAGGGCAGACCCGAAGAAAAGGAGGGGCCGGGAGCAAAGGTCAGGCCCGCAGAAAAGGTTAATCCGGAAGAAAAAGGACAGGTCAGGAGCACAGTTCTGGCCGCGAGCAGAGGTTTAGCCGGGAGAAAAGATCAGGCCGGGAGCAAAGGGCGGGCTGGGAGCAGAGGTTTAGCTGGGAGCAGACGTTTGGCTGGGAGAACAATCAGGCCGGGAGCAAAGGGCTGGCCGGGAGCAGAGGTTTAACGGGGAGCAGAGGTTTAGCCGGGAGAAAAGATCAGGCCGGGAACAAAGGGCAGACCGGGAGCAGAGGTTTAACCAGGAGCAGTCGTTTAGCCGGGAGAAAAGATCAGGCCGGGAGCAAAGGGTGGGCCTGGAGCAGAGGTTTAACTGGGAGCAGTGGTTTAGCCGGGAGAAAAGATCAGGCCGGGAGCAAAGGGCGGGCCGGGAATTGAGGTTTAACAGGGAGCAGAGGTTTAGCCGGGAGAAAAGATCATTCCGGGAGGAAAGGGTGGGCCTGGAGCAGAGGTTTAACCGGGAGCAGTGGTTTAGCTGGGAGAAAAGATCAGGCCGGGAGCAAAGAGCGAGCCGGGAGCAGACGTTTGGGCGGGAGAAAAGATCAGGCCGGGAGCAAAGGGCGGGCCGGGAAGCGAGGTTTAACAGGGAGCAGAGGTTTAGCCGGGAGAAAATATCAGGCCGGGAGCAAAGGGAAACCCGCAGACAAGGTGGGGCCGGGAGCAAAGGTCAGGCCCGCAGAAAAGGTTAATCCAGAAGAATAAGGTCAGGTCGGGAGCACAGGTCAGGCCGCGAGCAGAGGTTTAGCTGGGAGAAAAGATCAGGCCGGGAGCAAAGGGCGGGCCGGGAGCAGAGCTTTAACTGGGAGCAGAGGTTTAGCCGGGAGAAAAGATCAGGCCGGGAGCAAAGAGCGAGCCGGGAGCAGACGTTTGGGCGGGAGAAAAGATCAGGCCAGGAGCAAAGGGCGGGCCGGGAAGCGAGGTTTAACCGGGAGCAGAGGTTTAGCCGGGAGAAAATAGGCCGGAGGCAAAGGGAAACCCGCAGACAAGGTGGGGCCGGGAGCAAAGGTCAGGCCCGCAGAAAAGGTTAATCCAGAAGAATAAGGTCAGGTCGGGAGCACAGGTCAGGCCGCGAGCAGTGGTTTAGCCGGGAGAAAAGATCAGGCCGGGAGCAAAGGGCGGGCCGGGAGGAGAGGTTTAACCGGGAGCAGAGTTTTAGCCGGGAGAAAAGATCAGGCCGGGAGCAAAGGGCGGGCTGGGAGCAGATGTTTAACCGGGAGCAGAGGTTTAGCCGGGAGAAAAAATCAGGCCGGGAGCAAAGGGCGGGCCGGGAGCAGAGGTTTAACCAGGAGCAGAGTTTTGGCCGGGAGAAAAGATCAGGCCTGTAGGAAAGGGAGACCCGCAGAAAAGGTAGGGCCGGGAGCAAAGTTCAGGCCCGCAGAAAAGGTGAATCCAGAAGAAAAAGGTCAGGTCGGGAGCACAGGTCAGGCCGCGAGCAGAGGTTTAGCTGGGAGAAAAGATCAGGCCGGGAGCAAAGGGCGGGCTGGGAGCAGAGGTTTAACCGGGAGCAGAGGTTTAGCCGCTAGAAAAGATCAGGCCGGGAGCAAAGGGCGGGCCGGGAGCAGAGGTTTAACCGGGAGCAGATGTTTAGCCGGGAGAAAAGATCAGGCCGGGAGCAAAGGGCGGGCTGGGAGCAGAGGTTTAGCCGGGAGCTGACGTTTTGGTGGGAGAAAAGATCAGGCTGGGAGCAAAGGGTGGGCCGGGAGCAGAGGTTTAACCGGGAGCAGAGGATTAGCCGGGAGAAAATAGACCGGTAGCAAAGGGAGATCCGCAGTAAAGATGGGGCCTGGAGCAAAGGTCAGGCCCGCAGAAAAGGTTAATCCAGAAGAAAAAGGTCAGGTCGAGAGCACAGGTCAGGCCGCGAGCAGAGGTTTTGATGGGAGAAAAGATCAGGCCAGGAGCAAAGGGCGGGCCGGGAGCAGAGGTTTAACCGGGAGCAGAGGTTTATCCGAGAGAAAAGATCAGGCCTGGGGCAAAGGGCGGGCCAGGAGCAGAGGTTTAACCGGGAGCAGAGATTTAGCCGGAAGAAAATATCAGGCCGGGAGCAAAGGGCAGGCCGGGAGCAGAGGTTTAACCGGGAGCAGAGTTTTAGCCGGGAGAAAAGATCAGGCCGGGAGCAAAGGTCAGGCCCCCAGAAAAGGTGAATCCGGAAGAAAATGGTCAGGTCGGGAGCACAGGTCAGGCCGCGGGCAGAGATTTAGCCGGGAGAAAAGGTCAGACTGGGAGCAAAGGGAAGGCCGGGAGCAGAGGTTTTCCCGGGAGCAGACGTTTGGCCAGGAGAAAAGATCAGGCCGGGAGCAAAGGGCGGGCCGGGAGAAGAGGTTTAGGCGGAAGCAGACGTTTGGCCGGGAGAAAAAATCAGGCTGGTAGCAAAGGGAGACCCGCAGAAATGGTGGGGCCGAGAGCAAAATTCAGGCCCGCAGAAAAGGTGAATCCGGAAAAAAAAGGTCAGGTCTGGAGCACAGGTCAGGCCGTGAGCAGAGGTTTAGCCGGGAGAAAAGATCAGGCCACGAGCAAAGGGTGCGGCGGGAGCAGAGGTTTAACCGGCAGCAGAGGTTTCACCGGGAGAAAATACCAGGCCAGGAGAAAAGGGAGACCCGCAGAAAAGGTGGGGCCGGGAGCAACGTTCAGGCCTGTAGAAACGGTTAATCCAGAAGAAAAAGGTCAGGTCGGGAGCACAGGTCAGTCCGCGAGCAGAGGTTTAGCTGGGAGAAAAGATCAGGCCACGAGCAAAGGGTGCGGCGGGAGCAGAGGTTTAACCGGCAGCAGAGGTTTCACCGGGAGAAAATACCAGGCCAGGAGAAAAGGGAGACCCGCAGAAAAGGTGGGGCCGGGAGCAACGTTCAGGCCTGTAGAAACGGTTAATCCAGAAGAAAAAGGTCAGGTCGGGAGCACAGGTCAGTCCGCGAGCAGAGGTTTAGCCGGGAGAAAAGATCAGGCCGGGAGCAAAGGGCGGGCCGGGAGCCGAGGTTTAACCGGGAGTAGAGCTTTAGCCGGAAGAAAAGATCAGGCCGTGAGCAAAGGGCAGACCCGCCGAAAGGTGGGGCCGGGAGCAAAGGTCAGACCGGCAGAACAGGTTTAGCTGGGAGAAAAGGTCAGGCCGGGAGCAGAGGTTTGGCCGGGAGAAAAGGTGGGGCCGGGAGCAAAGGGCAGGGCGGGAGCAAAGGTCAGACGTGCAGAAAAGGTCCGGCCTGGAGCTCAGGACCGACGGGGAACAAAAGTGGGGCGAGCTGGGGAGCCACCCAGCGGAGGAGAGGGAGCCCGGAGAGGGCAGGGTCCAAGACAAGCCGTGGGACAAGGGGAGGAGGACGGGAGCCCAGAGGAAGCCGTGGGGGTGGGGGGAGCCCGGGGTGGCCAGCAGCCGAAAAGGGGTGGCCGCGGCCAGGGCCGAGGGGGAGGGCCGGGGCCGAGGGCAGCGGGCGCTCCGGGAAGACCGGAGGCCGGGGACCAAGCGGAGGCCAGGCAGACGGCGGGGCCCGAGGCCAAGGCCAGGCGACGGGAGGACAAGGGGGGCGGCGAGAGGGGAAAGGGGGGCGCGAGGGGCCAAAGGGCAAGGCCGGGACCAAGGGGGGCGGGTGAAAAGCCGGCGGGAGGGTGCAAAGGGGAGCCGGGGTCAAAGGGATGGGCCGTAGCCGCCTGGAGGAGGCCCCGACAAGGGCTGGGGAAACAAGGGAAACGGTGCCGGGCCGGGGCCAAGGGGTCGCCTCGGGCCAGAAGGGAGGGCGCACAGAGCCAGGCCAGGCCAGGCCAGGCCAGGCCAGGCCAGGGGGAGAGAGCCGGGCCGAGGGCAAGACGGGAGGGCCAAAGATGGGCAAAAGCGGGGGAAGACCGGGCCGTCCCTTGGGGGGCCGGGGGGCCGGAGAGTCCAAAGCCGGAATAAGAAGATGAAGCACAAAAAGAAGAATAAGAAGAAGAAAAAGAAGAAGAAATAAAGGAGAAGAAGAAGAAGAAGAATCCTCCTCCGCTTGCTCCTCCTCCTCCTCCTCGTCCTACGCAGCCGGCTGTTCGGGGCAAGTAGGGGGGCAGGCTGGTCCGGCGGGGCCTGGCGGATCCTGCCCCGGCGGCGGTGGCGACGACGGTGAGGGCGACTCGGAGTGTCCAGGGCCACCCGTCCCCGACTCACGTGCAGGTGCTCTCCATCTTCTGCCACTAAGGTCGGGGAGGCCCCGCCGAGGGGCGGGCAACAGCCTCCAGCGTGGGGCCCGGCCGGGCCGGGGCGGCGCTGCCGGCAGGCCCCACCGCGGTTCGGGCCTGGCAGGGCAAGAGAAACAAAGGCCAGAGTGAGTGAGCCAGCCAACCAGCCAGCCAGCTCCCACCTCCGGCCGAGCTGCGGGGCCCCTGCCCGCCAGCCAGCCCTCCCTGGCGGCCGCGGTTCCGTGGCCCAGGCCCCGCGACGTCCGTGACCATCAACCGCCCCCACACCACCCGTCCCGCCCCCCCCCAGCACGGAAAGGGGGCCAGCTGGGCCGGTGAGCGGCAGGGTCTCCTCGGGGGCCGGGGCTGGGCTGGAGCGGGGAGGGCGGCGGGGGTTGCCGTGCTGGGGCCTGTCCCCAGCCGAGCGGACCGGACTGGCCGGCCGCAAGGAGCCCGGACCCCCGGGGTCCTGGGAGGGGATCTGCGTCTCAGCCTGCGGCTTCCCCCGCCAACACTCACTCGGGCAGACACACCCCCTCCAGCCTCCCCCCCGCCACCTGGGGTGGCTGCGCAGCGGCCACACAGGGAGAGGGCCGAGGCGGCAGGGGGGCCGGACCACGGGAGAACAGCAACGAGCCTCCAAGCCCGGGAGCGGCACAGGGCACCCGACGGGGGGCCGACAGGGGCCCCATAATGGGGCGGCGCCCAGTCCGCCACAGAGCACAGGTGTCGGGGGGGGGGGCTGGGCCCATGGGGAGGCGAGGACCACCAGAGAGGCCGGTAGCAACGGTCAGGCCCGGGCGGACCCAGGAGACCGAGGGAGACGGGTCGGCCGGGAGGAGAAGGCGAGATGGGGGAGAAGAAAAAAAATCGGGGGGCGAGGAGAGACGGGCGGGGGGGCTGGGGGGAAAGTGGGGCCAGGGGACAGAGTGGGGCCGGGCGCCAAAAGGATGGGAGGGGGAAGGGGGCCGAGGGCAAAATGTGGGGCCGGAAAGCCGGCTGACGGGCCCCAAACCGGGGGACCTAGGACAAAGGGGGAGGCCCGGAGAAAAGAGACCGCGGCGACAAAAGGTCGGGCCTGGGAACAGAGTTCGGCGAGAGGAAAAGGTCCGACGAGGGGAAAAGGAGGTGGGGGGGGGCGAGGCGACAACAGGTCGGGGCCAGGAAAGGGGAGGCCCACAACCAAGGGGGGGCCCGGACACACAACGGAGCAGCCGAGGAGCAAAGGGTTCACTGGGAGCAGAGGCTGGGCCGGGAACAAAGGTCAGACCCGCAGTAAAGGTTAGGCCAGAAGAAAAGGTCAGACCCGCAGAAAAGGTTAGGCCAGAAGAAAAGGTCAGGTCGGGAGCGCAGGTCAGGCCGGGAGCAGAAGTGGGCCGGGAGCAAAGGTCAGACCCGCAGAAAATGTCAGGAGCACAGGTCAGGCCAGGAGCAGAGGTTTAGCCGGCAGAAAAGATTAGGCCGGGAGCAAAGGTCAGACGCGCAGAAGAAGTTAAGCGGGAAGAAAAAGGTCGGGCTGGAGCCGAGGTTTAGCCGGGAGTAGAGGTTTGACCGGGAGAAAAGATCCGGCCGGGAGCAAAGGGCAGACCCGCCGAAAAGGTGGGGCCGGGAGCAAAGGTCAGACATGCCAAAAAGGTTTAGCTGAGAGAAAAGGTCAAGCCGAGAGCAGAGGTTTGGCCGGGAGAAAAGGTGGGGCCGGGAGCAAAGTGCAGGGGGGGAGCAAAGGTCAGACGTGCAGAAAAGGTCGGCCGGGAGCTCAGGACCGACGGGGATCAAAGGTGGGGCGAGCTGGGGACCGACCAAGGGAATAAGAGGGAGCCCGGGGAAGGCAGGTGCCAAGACGAGCCGGGAGGCAAGGGGAGGAGGGCGGGAGCCCAGGGGGAGCCGGGGGGGGGGCTGGCCCGGGGAGGCCGGCAGCCAAAACGGGGTGGCGGTGTCCAGGGCAAAGGGAGAGGGCCGGAGCCGAGGGCGGCGGGCACTCTGGGAAGACAGGAGGCCGGGGACCAAGCGGACGCTAGGCAGATGGCGGGGCCCGAGGCCATGGCCAGGCGACTGGAGGATAAGGGGGTGGCGAGAGGGGAAAGGGGGGCGCGAGAGGCCAGAGGGCAAGGCCGGGACCAAGGGGGGCCGGGCAAAAATCCGGCGGGAGGGGGCAAAGGGGAGCCGGGGCCAAAGGGCATGGCCAGAGCTGCCAGGAGGAGGCCTCGACAAGGGCTGGGGAAAAGAGGGAAACGGCGCCGGGCCGGGGCCAAGGGGGCGCCTCGGGCCGGAAGGGAAGGGGCGCAGAGCCAGGCCAGGCCAGGCCAGGCCAGGGGGAGAGAGCCGGGGCGAGGGCAAGAGGGGAGGGCCCAAGACGGGGTATAGCGGGGGAAGACCGGGCCGTCCCGTGGGGGGGCTGGTGGGGCCGGAGAGTCCAAAGCCACAGGAAGAAGAAGGAGAAGGAGGAGGAGGAGGAGGAGGAGGAGGAGGAGGAGGAGGAGGAGGAGGAGGAGGAGGAGGAGGAGGAAGAGGAAGAGGAAGAGGAAGAGGAAGAAGAAGAGGAAGAGAAGGAAGAGGAGGAGGAAGAGGAAGAAGAGGAAGAGGAAGAAGAGGAAGAGGAGGAAGAAGAGGAAGAAGAGGAGGAAGAAGAGGAGGAAGAAGAAGAGGAAGTAGAGGAGGAAAAGGAGGAAGAGGAGGAGGAAAAGGAGGAAGAGGAGGAGGAGGAGGAGGCCGAGGAGGAGGAGGAGGAGGAGGAGGAGGAAGAGGAAGAAGAGGAAGAGGAAGAAGAGGAAGAAGAGGAAGAAGAGGATGAGGAGGAAGAGGAGGAAGAAGAGGAAGAAGAGGAGGAAGAAGAGGAAGAAGAGGAGGAAGAGGAGGAAGAAGAGGAGGAAGAAGAGGAGGAAGAAGAGGAAGAAGAGGAGGAAGAAGAGGAGGAAGAGGAGGAAGAAGAGGAGGAAGAGGAGGAAGAGTAGGAAGAAGAGGAAGAAGAGGAAGAAGAGGAGGAAGAAGAAGGAAGAAGAAGAAGGAAGAAGAAGGAAGAAGAAGGAAGAAGAGGAGGAAGAAGAAGGAGGAAGAAGAAGGAAGAAGAAGGAAGAAGAAGAAGAAGAAGGAAGAAGAAGAAGGAAGAAGGAAGAAGAGGAAGGAAGAAGAAGGAAGAAGAAGGAAAAAGAAGAAGAAGGAAGAAGAAGAAGAAGAAGGAGGAAGAAGAAGGAAGAAGAAGGAAGAAGAAGGAAGAAGAAGGAAGAAGGAAGAAGGAAGAAGGAAGAAGGAAGAAGGAAGAAGAAGAAGGAAGAAGGAAGAAGAAGGAGGAAGAAGAAGGATGAAGAAGGATGAAGAAGGATGAAGAAGGAAGAAGAAGGAAGAAGGAAGAAGGAAGAAGAAGAATCCTCCTCTGCTTGCTCCTCCTCCTACTCCTCCGCATCTGGCTGGTCGGGGCAAAGGAGGGGACCGGCTGGTCCGGCGGGGCCTGACAGATCCTGCCCCGGCGGCGGCGGCGAACATGGTGGGGGCGACTCGGTGTGTCCGGCGCCCCCCCTCCCCGGCCCCGACTCATGTGCAGGTGCTCTCCATTTTCTCCCAATAAGGTCGGGGTGGCCCCGCCAAGGGGCGGGCAGCAGCCTGCAGCGTCGGGGCTGGGGGACGCGGCCGGCAGGCCACACCGCGGTTCGGGCCTGGCAGGGCAAGAGAAACAAAGGCCCAAGTGTGCCAGCCAGCCAGCCAGCCAGCCAGCCTGCTCCCACCTCCGGCCGAGTTGCGGGGCCCCTGCCCGCCCACCCGCCCTCCCTGGCGGCCGCGATTCTGTGGCCTAGGCTCCACGACCACCGTGACCATCGGCCGCCCCCGCCCCACCCGGAGCCGCCCACCCCTCAGCCCGGAAAGGGGTGGAGCGGCAGGGTCACCTCGGGGGCCGGGGCCGGCCTGGGGCGGGGAGGGCGGCGGGGGTTGCGGTGCTGCGCCCGTCCACAGCCGAGCAGACCGGACTGGCCGGCCGCAAGAAGCCCGGACCCCCGGGGTCCCGGGAGGGGCCTGCGTCTCATCCCGCGGCTTCTCCCGCCAACACTCACCCGGGCAGACACACCGCCCCCCCGCCTCCTGGGGTGGCAGCGCAGCGGCCACTCAGGGAGAGGGCCGGGTCGGCAGTGGGGTCGGACCCCGGGAGAACAGCGACGAGCCTCCAAGCCCGGGAGCGGCACCGGGAACCCGACGGGGGGCCGACAGGGGCCCCATAATGGGGCGGCGCCCAGTCCGCCACAGCGCACAGGTGGCGGGGAGGGCGGGGGGGCCTGGGCCCATGGGGAGGCGAGGACAACCAGAGAGGCCCGTGGCAATGGTCAGGCCCGGGTGGACCCAGGAGACCGAGGGAAACGGGTCGGCCGGGAGGAGAAGGCTAGACGGGGAGAAGAAAAAAAACGGGGGGTGAGGGGAGACGGGCGGGGGAGCTGGGGGGAAAGTGGGGCCCGGGGACAGAGTGGGGCCGGGCGCCAAAAGGACGGGAGGAGAAAGGGGGCCGAAGGCAAAAGGTGGGGCCGGGAAGCCAGCTGACGGGCCCCAAACCGGGGGACCTAGGACAAAGGGGGAGGCCCGGAGGAAAGGGACCGTGACGACAAAAGGCCGGGCACGGGAACAGAGGTCGGCGAGAGGAAAAGGTCTGACGAGGGGAAAAGGGGGTGGGGGGGGCGAGGCGACCAGGGGACGGGGCCGGGAAAGGGGAGGCCCACAGCCGAGGGGAGGCCCGGACACAAAACGGAGCAGCCGAGGAGCAAAGGGTTCACCAGGAGCAGAGGTTGGGCCGGGAGCAAAGGTCAGACCCGCAGAAAAGGTTAGGCCGGAAGAATAGGTCAGACCCGCAGAAAAGGTCAGTCCGGGAGCAAAGGTCAGGCCCGCAGAAAATGTTAGGCCGGCAGAAAAGATTAGGAAGGGAGCAAAGGTCGGGCCGGGAGCAGAGGTTTAGCCGGGAGCAGAGGTTTGGCCGGGAGAAAAGATCAGGCCGGGAGCAAAGGGCAGACCCGCCGAATAGGTTTAGCTGAGAGAAAAGGTCAGGCCGGGAGCAGTGGTTTGGCTAATAGAAAAGGTGGAGCTGGGAGCAAAGGGCAGGGCGGGAGCAAAGGTCAGATGCGCAGAAAAGGTCCGGCCGGGAGCTCAGGACCGACAGGGAGAAAAAGTGGGGCGAGCTGGGGACCGACCCAACGGAGGAGAGGGAGCCCGGGGAGGGCAGGGGCCAAGACGAGCCGAGGGGCAAGGAGAGGAGGGCGGGAGCCCAGGGGGAGCCGGAGCGAGGGGAGGGGGGGGCCAGGGAAGGCCGGCAGCCAAAACGGGGTGGCGGCGGCCAGGGCCGAGGGGGAGGGCCGGAGCCGAGGGCGGCGGGCGCTCCGGGAAGACCGGAGGCCGGGGACCAAGCGGGGGCCAGGCAGACGGCGGGGCCCGTGGCCAAGGCCAGGCGACGGGAGGACAAGGGCGGCGGCGAGAGGGGAAAGGGGGGCGCGAGGGGACAAAGGGCAAGGCCGGGACCAAGGGGGGCCGGCCGAAAAGCCGGCAGGAGGGGGCAAAGGGGAGCCGGGGCCAAAGGGCAGGGCCGGAACCACCGGGAGGAGGCCCCGACAAGGGCTGGGGAAACGAGGGAAACGGCGCATGGCCGGGGCCAAGGTGTCACCCCGGGCCAGAAGGGAGGGCGCGCAGAGTCAGGCCAGGCCAGGCCAGGGGCAGAGAGCCGGGGCGAGGGCAAGAGAGGATGGCCCAAGACGGGGAAAAGCAGGGGAAGACCGGGCCGTCCCGTGGGGGGGGCCGGTGGGGCCGGAGAGTCCAAAGCCAAAAGAAGAACAAGAAGAAGAAGAAGAAGAAGCCACCTCCACTTGCTGCTACTCCTCCTCCTCTGCATCCAGCCGGTCGGGGCAATGGAGGGGGCCGGCTGGTCCGGCGGGGCCTGGCGGGTCCTGCCCCAGTGGCGGCGGCGACGATGGTGAGGGCGACTCGGAGAGTCCGGCGCCCCCGTCCCGCCCCCGACTCACGTGCAGGTGCTCTCCATCTTCTCCCACTAAGGTCGGGGTGTCCCCGCCGAGGGGCGGGCAGCAGCCTCCAGCATCGGGCCTGGGCGGGCTTGGGGGGCGCTGCCGGCAGGCCCCACCGCGGTTCGGGCCTGGCAGGGCAAGAGAAACAAAGGCCCGAGTGAGCCAGCCAGCCAGCCAGCCAGCGAGCCAGCCCCCACCTCCGGCCGAGCTGCGGGGCCCCGGCCCGACCGCCAGCCGGCCCTCCCTGGAGGCCGTGGTTCCCTGGCCTAGGCCAGGTGACGACCGTGATCATCAGCCACCCCCACCCCACCCGGACCGGCCGCCCCCTCAGCCCGGAAAGGGGGCCAGCTGGGCGGGGGAGCGGCAGGGTCTCCTCGGGGGCCGGGGCCGGCCTGGGGAGGGGAGGGCGGCGGGGGTTGCGGTGCTGCGCCTGTCCCCAACCGAGCGGACCGGACTGGCTGGCCGCAAGGAGCCCGGACCCCCAGGGTCCCAGGAGGGGCCTGCATCTCATCTCGCGGCTTCCGCCGCCACCACTCACCCAGGCAGACACACACCCCCCACCGTTCCCACCCCCCCGCTGCCTGGGGTGTCAGCGCAGAGGCCACTCAGGGCGAGACGGGAGCAGACGTTTGGGCGGGAGAAAAGATCAGGCCGGGAGCAAAGGGCGGGCCGAGAACCGAGGTTTAACCGGGAGCAGAGGTTTAGCCGGGAGAAAATATCAGGCCGGGAGCAAAGGGAAACCCGCAGACAAGGTGGGGCCGGGAGCAAAGGTCAGGCCCGCAGAAAAGTTTAATCCAGAAGAATAAGGTCAGGTCGGGAGCACAGGTCAGGCCACGAGCAGAGGTTTAGCCGGGAGAAAAGATCAGGCCGGGAGCAAAGGGCGGGCTGGGAGCAGAGGTTTAACCGGGAGCAGAGGTTTAGCCGCTGGAAAATATCAGGCCGGGAGCAAAGGGCGGGCCGGGAGCAGAGGTTTAACCGGGAGCAGAGTTTTAGCCGGGAGAAAAGATCAGGCCGGGAGCAAAGGGCGGGCTGGGAGCAGATGTTTAACCGGGAGCAGAGGTTTAGCCGGGAGAAAAAATCAGGCCGGGAACAAAGGGCGGGCCGGCAGCAGAGGTTTAACCAGGAGCAGAGTTTTGGCCGGGAGCAAAGATCAGGCCTGTAGCAAAGGGAGACCCGCAGAAAAGGTGGGGCCGGGAGCAAAGGTCAGGCCCGCAGAAAAGGTGAATCCAGAAGAAAAAGGTCAGGTCGGGTGCACAGGTCAGGCCGCGAGCAGAGGTTTAGCTGGGAGAAAAGATCAAGCCGGGAGCAAAGGGCGGGCCGGGAGCAGAGGTTTAACCGGGAGCAGAGGTTTAGCCGGGAGAAAAGATCAGGGCGGGAGGAAAGGTCATGCCCGCAGAAAAGGTTAATCCAGAAGAAAAAGGTCAGGTCTGGAGTACAGGTCAGGCCACGAGCAGAGGTTTAGCCGGGAGAAAAGATCAGGCCGGGAGCCAAGGGCGGGCCGGGAGCAGAGGTTTAACCGGGAGCAGAGGTTTAGCTGGGAGAAATGATCAGGCTGGGAGCACAGGGCGGGCCGGGAGCAGAGGTTTAACTAGGAGCAGAGGTTTAGCCGGGAGAAAAGATCAGGCCGGGAGCAAAGGGCAGGCCGGGAGCAAAGGGCGGGACGGGAGCAGAGGTTTAGCTGGGAGCAGACGTTTGGCTGGGAGAACAATCAGGCCGGGAGCAAAGGGCGGGCCGGGAGCAGAGGTTTAACCGGGAGCAGAGGTTTAGCCGGGAGAAAAGATCAGGCCGGGAACAAAGGGCGGACCGGGAGCAGAGGTTTAACCAGGAGCAGTGGTTTAGCCGGGAGAAAAGATCAGGCCCGGAGCAAAGGGAGACCCGGAGAAAAGATGGGGCCGGGAGCAAAGGTCAGGCCCGCAGAAAAGGTTAATCCAGAAGAAAAAGGTCAGGTCTGAAGCACAGGTCAGGCCGCGAGCAGAGGTTTAGCCGGGAGAAAAGATGAGGCCGGGAGCAAAGGGCGGGCCGGGAGCAGAGGTTTAACCGGGAGCAGAGGTTTTAGCCGGGAGAAAAGATCAGGCCTGGAGCAAAGGGCAGACCCGAACAAAAGGGGGTGCCGGGAGCAAAGGTCAGGCCCGCAGAAAAGGTTAATCCGGAAGAAAAAGGTCAGGTCGGGAGCACAGGTCAGGCCGCGAGCACAGGTTTAGCCGGGAGAAAAGATCAGGCCGGGAGCAAAGGGCGGGCCGGGAGCAGAGGTTTAGCGGGGGCAGACGTTTGGCTGGGAGAACAATCAGGCCGGGAGCAAAGGGCGGGCTGGGAGCAGAGGTTTAACCGGGAGCAGATGTTTAGCCGGGAGAAAAGATCAGGCCGGGAAAAAAGGGCGGACCGGGAGCAGAGGTTTAAGCAGGAGCAGTGGTTTAGCCGGGAGAAAATATCAGGCCGGGAGCAAAGGGTGGGCCTGGAGCAGAGGTTTAACCGGGAGCAGTGGTTTAAAGGGGGCCAGCTGGGCCGAGGAGTGGCAGGGTCTCCTCGGGGGCCAGGACCGGGCTGGGGCAAGGAGGGGGGCGGGGGTTGCGGTGCTGGGGCCTGTCCCCAGCCGAGCGGACCGGACTGGCCGGCCGCAAGGAGCCTGGACCCCCGGGGTCCTGGGAGGGGCCTGCGTCTCAGCCCGCGGCTTCCCCCGCCAACACTCACCCGGGCAGACACACCCCCTACAGCCTCCCCGCCGCAGCCTGGGGTGGCAGCGCAGCGGCCACCCAGGGAGAGGGCCGAGGCGGCAGGGGCATCGGACCCCGGGAGAACAGAGACGAGCCTCCAAGCCCGGGAGCGGCACAGGGCAACTGATGGGGGCCGACAGGGGCCCCATAATGGGGCGGCGCCCAGTCCGCCACAGAGCACAGGTGTCGGGGGGGGGCTGGGCCCATGGGGAGGCGAGGACCACCAGAGAGGCCCGTGGCAACGGTCAGGCCCGGGCGGACCCAGGAGACCGAGGGAGACGGGTCGGCCGGGAGGAGAAGGCGAGAGGGGGAGAAGAAAAAAAAGCGGGGGGCGAGGGGAATGGGCGGGGGGCCTGGGGGGAAAGTGAGGCCCGGGGACAGAGCGGGGCCGGGCGCCAAAAGGACAGGAGGGGGAAGGGGGCCGAGGGCAAAAGGTGGGGCCGGGAAGCCGGCTGACAGGTCGGGAGCACAGGTCAGGCCGTGAGCAGCGGTTTAGCCAGGAGAAAAGATCAGGCCGGGAGCAAAGGGCGGGCCGGGAGCAGAGGTTTAACCGGGAGCAGAGGTTTAGCCGGGAGAAAAGATCAGGCCGGGAGCAAAGGTAGACCCGCTGAAAAGGTGGGGCCAGGAACAAAGCTCAGGCCCGCAGAAAAGGTTAATCCGGAAGATAAGGTCAGGTCGGGAGCACAGGTCAGGCGGCGGGCAGAGGTTTGGCCGGGAGAAAAGGTCAGACTGGGAGCAAAGGGAGGGCCGGGAGCAGAGGTTTTGCCGGGAGCAGACGTTTGGCCGGGAGAAAAGATCAGGCCGGGAGCAAAGGGCAGGCTGGGAGCAGAGGTTTAGGCGGAAGCAGACGTTTGGCCGGGAGAAAAGATCAGGCCGGTAGCAAAGGGAGGCCCGCAGAAAAGGTGGGGCCGGGAGCAAAGTTCAGGCCCGCAGAAAAGGTGAATCCAGAAAAAAAGGTCAGGTCTGGAGCACAGGTCAGGCCGTGAGCAGAGGTTTAGCCGGGAGTCAAGATCAGGCCGCGAGCAAAGGGCGGGGCGGGGCGGGAGCAGAGGTTTAACCGGGAGCAGAGGTTTCGCCGGGAGAAAAGATCAGGCCGGGAGCAAAGGTAGACCCGCTGAAAAGGTGGGGCCAGGAGCAAAGCTCAGGCCCGCAGAAAAGGTTAATCCAGAAGAATAAGGTCAGGTCGGGAGCACAGGTCAGGCCGCGAGCAGAGGTTTAGCTGGGAGAAAAGATCAGGCCGGGAGCAAAGGGTGGGCCGGGAGCAGAGGTTTAACCGGGAGCAGAGTTTTAGCCGGGAGAAAAGATCAGGCCGGGAGCAAAGGGCGGGCCGGGAGCAGAGGTTTAACCAGGAGCCGAGTTTTGGCCGGGAGTAAAGATCAGGCCTGTAGCAAAGGGAGACCCGCAGAAAAGGTGGGGCCGGGGGCAAAGTTCAGGCCCGCAGAAAAGGTGAATCCAGAAGAAAAAAGTCAGATCGGGAGCACAGGTGAGGCCGCGAGCAGAGGTTTAGCCGGGAGAAAAGATGAGGCCGGGAGGAAAGGGCGGGCCGGCAGCCGAGGTTTAACCGGGAGTAGAGGTTTAGCCGGAAGAAAAGATCAGGCCGGGAGCAAAGGGAGGGCGAGGAGAAGAGGTTTAACCGGGAGCAGAGGTTTAGCCGGGAGAAAAGATCAGGCCGGGAGCAAAGGGTGGGCCGGGAGCAGAGGTTTAACCGGGAGCAGAGGTTTAGCCGGGAGAAAAGATCAGGCTTGGAGCAAAGGGCGGGCCGGGAGCAGAGGTTTAAGCGGGAGCAGAGGTTTGGCGGGGAGAAAAGATCAGTTCAGGAGCAAAGAGCAGACCCGCAGAAAAGGTGGGGCGAGGAGCAAAGGTCAGGACCGCAGAAAAGGTTAATCCGGAAGAAAAAGGTCAGGTCGGGAGCACAGGTGAGGCCGCGAGAAGAGGTTTGGCTGGGAGAAAAGATCAGGCCAGAAGAAAAGATCAGGCCGGGAGCAAAGTGCGGGCCGGGAGCAGAGGTTTAACCGGGAGCAGAGGTATAGCCGGAAGAAAAGATCGGGCCTGGAGCAAAGGGCAGACCCGAAGAAAAGGAGGGGCCGTGAGCAAAGGTCAGGCCCGAAGAAAAGGTTAATCCGGAAGAAAAAGGTCAGGTCGGGAGCACGGGTCAGGCCGCGAGCAGAGGTTTAGCCGGGAGAAAAGATCAGGCCGGGAGCAAAGGGCGGGCCGGGTGCAGAGATTTAGCTGGGAGCAGACGTTTGGCTGGGAGAACAATCAGGCCGGGAACAAAGGGCGGACCGGGAGCAGAGGTTTAACCGGGAGCAGTGGTTTAGCCGGGAGAAAAGATCAGGCCTGGAGCAAAGGGTGGGCCTGGAGCAGAGGTTTAACCAGGAGCAGTGGTTTAGCCGTGAGAAAAGATCAGGCCGGGAACAAAGGGCGGGCCGGGGGCAGAGGTTTAAACAGGAGCAGAGGTTTAGCCGGGAGAAAAGATCAGGCCGAAAGGAATGGGCGGGCAGGGGGTAGAGGTATAGCCGGGAGAAGACGTTTGGCCGGGAGAAAAGATCAGGCCGGGAGCAAAGGGCGGGCCGGGACCAGAGGTTTAGCCGGGAGCATACGTTTGGCCGGGAGAAAAGATCAGGCCGGGAGCAAAGGGTAGATCCGCAGAAGAGGTTTCGCTGAGAGAAAACGTCAGGCCAGGAGCAGAGCTCTCGCCGGGAGAAAAGGTTGGGCCGGGAGCAAAGGGAGCAGAGGTTTAGCCGGGAGAAAAGATCAGGCCGGGAGCAAAGGGCGGGCCGGGGGCAGAGGTTTAACCGGGAGCAGGGGTTTAGCCGGGAGAAAATAGGCCGGGAGCAAAGGGCGGGCCAGGAGCAGAGGTTTAACCGGGAGCAGAGGTTTAGCCGGAAGAAAATATCAGGCCGGGAGCAAAGGGCGGGCCGGGAGCAGAGGTTTAACCGGGAGCAGAGTTTTAGCCGGGAGAAAAGATCAGGCCGGGAGTAAAGTTCAGGCCCGCAGAAAAGGTGAATCCAGAAAAAAAAGGTCAGGTCTGGAGCACAGGTCAGGCCGTGAGCAGAGGTTTAGCCGGGAGAAAAGATCAGGCCGCGAGCAAAGGGCGGGCCGGGAGCAGAGGTTTAACCGGGAGCAGAGGTTTCGCCGGGAGAAAATATCAGGCCAGGAGAAAAGGGAGACCCGCAGAAAAGGTGGGGCCGGGAGCAAAGTTCAGGCCTGTAGAAAAGGTTAATCCAGAAGAAAAAGCTCAGGTCGGGAGCACAGGTCAGGCCGCGGGCAGAGGTTTAGCCGGGAGAAAAGATCAGGCCGGGAGCAAAGGGCGGGCCGGGAGCAGAGGTTTAACCAGGAGCAGAGTTTTGGCCGGGAGAAAAGATCAGGCCGGTAGCAAAGGGAGACCCGCAGAAAAGGTGGGGCCGGGAGCAATGTTCAGGCCCGCAGAAAAGGTGAATCCAGAAGAAAAAAGTCAGATCGGGAGCACAGGTGAGGCCGCGAGCAGAGGTTTAGCCGGGAGAAAAGATGAGGCCGGGAGGAAAGGGCGGGCCGGCAGCCGAGGTTTAACCGGGAGTAGAGGTTTAGCCGGAAGAAAAGATCAGGCCGGGAGCAAAGGGAGGGCCGGGAGAAGAGGTTTAACCGGGAGCAGAGGTTTAGCCGGGAGAAAAGATCAGGCCGGGAGCAAAGGGTGGGCCGGGAGCAGAGGTTTAACCAGGAGCAGAGTTTTGGCCGGGAGAAAAGATCAGGCCGGTAGCAAAGGGAGACCCGCAGAAAAGGTGGGGCCGGGAGCAATGTTCAGGCCCGCAGAAAAGGTGAATCCAGAAGAAAAAAGTCAGATCGGGAGCACAGGTGAGGCCGCGAGCAGAGGTTTAGCCGGGAGAAAAGATGAGGCCGGGAGGAAAGGGCGGGCCGGCAGCCGAGGTTTAACCGGGAGTAGAGGTTTAGCCGGAAGAAAAGATCAGGCCGGGAGCAAAGGGAGGGCGAGGAGAAGAGGTTTAACCGGGAGCAGAGGTTTAGCCGGGAGAAAAGATCAGGCCGGGAGCAAAGGGTGGGCCGGGAGCAGAGGTTTAACCGGGAGCAGAGGTTTAGCCGGGAGAAAAGATCAGGCTTGGAGCAAAGGGCGGGCCGGGAGCAGAGGTTTAAGCGGGAGCAGAGGTTTGGCGGGGAGAAAAGATCAGTTCGGGAGCAAAGAGCAGACCCGCAGAAAAGGTGGGGCGAGGAGCAAAGGTCAGGACCGCAGAAAAGGTTAATCCGGAAGAAAAAGGTCAGGTCGGGAGCACAGGTGAGGCCGCGAGAAGAGGTTTGGCTGGGAGAAAAGATCAGGCCGGAAGAAAAGATCAGGCCGGGAGCAAAGTGCGGGCCGGGAGCAGAGGTTTAACCGTGAACAGAGGTATAGCCGGGAGAAAAGATCGGGCCTGGAGCAAAGGGCAGACCCGAAGAAAAGGAGGGGCCGGGAGCAAAGGTCAGGCCCGAAGAAAAGGTTAATCCGGAAGAAAAAGGTCAGGTCGGGAGCACGGGTCAGGCCGCGAGCAGAGGTTTAGCCGGGAGAAAAGATCAGGCCGGGAGCAAAGGGCGGGCCGGGTGCAGAGATTTAGCTGGGAGCAGACGTTTGGCTGGGAGAACAATCAGGCCGGGAACAAAGGGCGGACCGGGAGCAGAGGTTTAACCGGGAGCAGTGGTTTAGCCGGGAGAAAAGATCAGGCCTGGAGCAAAGGGTGGGCCTGGAGCAGAGGTTTAACCAGGAGCAGTGGTTTAGCCGTGAGAAAAGATCAGGCCGGGAACAAAGGGCGGGCCGGGGGCAGAGGTTTAAACAGGAGCAGAGGTTTAGCCGGGAGAAAAGATCAGGCCGAAAGGAATGGGCGGGCCGGGGGTAGAGGTATAGCCGGGAGAAGACGTTTGGCCGGGAGAAAAGATCAGGCCGGGAGCAAAGGGCGGGCCGGGACCAGAGGTTTAGCCGGGAGCAGACGTTTGGCCGGGAGAAAAGATCAGGCCGGGAGCAAAGGGTAGATCCGCAGAAGAGGTTTCGCTGAGAGAAAACGTCAGGCCAGGAGCAGAGCTCTCGCCGGGAGAAAAGGTTGGGCCGGGAGCAAAGGGAGCAGAGGTTTAGCCGGGAGAAAAGATCAGGCCGGGAGCAAAGGGCGGGCCGGGGGCAGAGGTTTAACCGGGAGCAGGGGTTTAGCCGGGAGAAAATAGGCCGGGAGCAAAGGGCGGGCCGGGAGCAGAGGTTTAACCGGGAGCAGAGGTTTAGCCGGAAGAAAATATCAGGCCGGGAGCAAAGGGCGGGCCGGGATTAGAGGTTTAACCGGGAGCAGAGTTTTAGCCGGGAGAAAAGATCAGGCCGGGAGTAAAGTTCAGGCCCGCAGAAAAGGTGAATCCAGAAAAAAAAGGTCAGGTCTGGAGCACAGGTCAGGCCGTGAGCAGAGGTTTAGCCGGGAGAAAAGATCAGGCCGCGAGCAAAGGGCGGGGCGGGAGCAGAGGTTTAACCGGGAGCAGAGGTTTCGCCGGGAGAAAATATCAGGCCAGGAGAAAAGGGAGACCCGCAGAAAAGATGGGGCCGGGAGCAAAGTTCAGGCCTGTAGAAAAGGTTAATCCAGAAGAAAAAGGTCAGGTCGGGAGCACAGGTCAGGCCGCGGGCAGAGGTTTAGCCGGGAGAAAAGATCAGGCCGGGAGCAAAGGGCGGGCCGGGTTCAGAGGTTTAACCGGGAGCAGAGGTTTAGCCGGGAGAAAAGATCAGGCCGGGAGCAAAGGGTGGGCCGGGAACAGAGATTTAACCAGGAGCAGAGTTTTAGCCAGGAGAAAAGATCTGGCTGGTAGCAAAGGGAGACCCGCAGAAAAGGTGGGGCCGGGAGCAAAGTTCAGGCCCGCAGAAAAGGTTAATCCAGAAGAAAAAGGTCAGGTCTGGAGCACAGGTCAGGCCGCGAGCAGAGGTTTAGCCGGGAGAAAAGATCAGGCCGGGAGCAAAGGGCGGCCCGGGAGCAGAGGTTTAACCGGGAGCAGAGGTTTAGCCAGGAGAAAGGATCAGGCCGGTAGCAAAGGGAGACCCGCAGAAAAGGTGGGGCCGGGAGCAAAGTTCAGGCCTGTAGAAAAGGTTAATCCAGAAGAAAAAGGTCAGGTCGGGAGCACAGGTCAGGCCCGCAGAAAAGGTGAATCCAGAAAAAAAAAGGTCAGGTCTGGAGCACAGGTCAGGCCGTGAGCAGAGGTTTAGCCGGGAGAAAAGATCAGGCCGGGAGCAAAGGGCGGGCCGTGAGCAGAGGTTTAACCGGGAGCAGAGGTTTAGCCGGGAGAAAAGATCATGCCGGGAGGAAAGGGCGGTCCGGGAGCAGAGGTTTAACCGGGAGCAGAGGTTTAGCCAGGAGAAAAGATTAGGCCGGGAGCAAAGGGTGGGCTGGGAGCAGAGGTTTAGCCGGGAGCAGACGTTTGGCCGGGAGAAAAGATCAGGCCGGGAGCAAATGGAGACCTGCAGAAAAGGTCGGGTCGGGAGCCAAGGTCAGGCCCGCAGAAAAGGTTAATCCAGAAGAAAAAGGTCAGGTCTGGAGCACAGGTCAGGCCGCGAGCAGAGGTTTAGCTGGGAGAAAAGATCAGGCCGGGAGCAAAGGGCGGGCCGGGAGCAGAGGTTTAACCGGGAGCAGAGGTTTAGCCGGGAGAATAGATCAGGCCGGGAGTAAAGGGAGACCCGCAGAAAAGGTGCGGCCGGGAGCAAAGTTCAGGCCCGTAGAAAAGGGTAATCCAGAAGAAAAAGGTCAGGTCGGGAGCACAGGTCAGGCCGCGAGCAGAGGTTTAGCCGGGAGAAAAGATCAGGCCGGGAGCAAAGGGGGGGGCGGGAGCAGAGGTTTAACCAGGAGCAGAGGTTTAGCCGGGAGAAAAGATCAGGCCGGGAGCAAAGGGCGGACCGGGAGCAGAGGTTTAACCGGGAGCAGAGGTTAAGCCGGGAGAAAAGATCAGGCCGGCAGCAAAGGGCGGGCCGGGAGCAGAGGTTTAGCCGGGAGCAGAGGTTTAGCCGGTAGAAAAGATCAGGCCGGGAGCAAAGGCAGACCCGCTGAAAAGGTGGGGCCAGGAGCAAAGCTCAGGCCCGCAGAAAAGGTTAATCCGGAAGATAAAGGTCAGGTCGGGAGCACAGGTCAGTCGGCGGGCAGGGGTTTAGCCGGGAGAAAAGGTCAGACTGGGAGCAAAGGGAGGGCCGGGAGCAGAGGCTTTGCCGGGAGCAGACGTTTGGCCGGGAGAAAAGATCAGGCCGGGAGCAAAAGGCAGGCAGGGAGCAGAGGTTTAGGCGGAAGCAGACGTTTGGCCGGGAGAAAAGATCAGGCTGGTAGCAAAGGGAGACCCGCAGAAAAGGTGGGGCCGGGAGCAAAGTTCAGGCCCGCAGAAAAGGTGAATCCAGAAAAAAAGGTCAGGTCTGGAGCACAGGTCAGGCCGTGAGCAGAGGTTTAGCCGGGAGAAAAGATCAGGCCGCGAGCAAAGGGCGGGGCGGGAGCAGAGGTTTAACCGGGAGCAGAGGTTTCGCCGGGAGAAAATATCAGGCCAGGAGAAAAGGGAGACCCGCAGAAAAGGTGGGGCCGGGAGCAGAGTTCAGGCCTGTAGAAAAGGTTAATCCAGAAGAAAAAGGTCAGGTCGGGAGCACAGGTCAGGCAGCGAGCAGAGGTTTAGACGGGAGAAAAGATCAGGCTGGGAGCAAAGGGCGGGCCGGGAGCAGAGGTTTAGCCGGGAGAAAAGATCAGGCCAGGAGCAAAGGTAGACCCGCTGAAAAGGTGGGGCCAGGAGCAAAGCTCAGGCCCGCAGAAAAGGTTAATCCAGGAGAATAAGGTCAGGTCGGGAGCACAGGTCAGGCGCGAGCAGAGGTTTAGCCAGGAGAAAAGATCAGGCCGGGAGCAAAGGGTGGGCCGGGAGCAGAGGTTTAACCGGGAGCAGAGTTTTAGCCGGGAGAAAAGATCAGGCCGGGAGCAAAGGGCGGGCCGGGAGCAGATGTTTAGGCGGAATCAGACGTTTGGCCGGGAGAAAAGATCAGGCCGGTAGCAAAGGGAGACCCGCAGAAAAGGTGGGGCCGGGAGCAATGTTCAGGCCCGCAGAAAAGGTGAATCCAGAAGAAAAAAGTCAGATCGGGAGCACAGGTGAGGCCGCGAGCAGAGGTTTAGCCGGGAGAAAAGATGAGGCCGGGAGCAAAGGGCGGGCCGGCAGCCGAGGTTTAACCGGGAGTAGAGGTTTAGCCGGAAGAAAAGATCAGGCCGGGAGCAAAGGGCGGGCCGGGAGAAGAGGTATAACCGGGAGCAGATGTTTAGCCGGGAGAAAAGATCAGGCCGGGAGCAAAGAGTGGGCCGGGAGCAGAGGTTTAACCAGGAGCAGAGTTTTAGCCGGGAGAAAAGATCAGGCCGGTAGCAAAGGGAGACCCGCAGAAAAGGTGGGGCAGGGAGCAAAGGTCAGGCCCGCAGAAAAGGTTAATCCAGAAGAAAAAGGTCAGGTCTGGAGCACAGGTCAGGCCGCGAGCAGAGGTTAAGCCGGGAGAAAAGATCAGGCAGGGAGCTAAGGGCGTGCCAGGAGCAGAGTTTTTACCAGGAACAGAGGTTTAGCCGGGAGAAAAGATCAGGCCTGGAGCAAAGGGTGAGCCGGGAGCAGAAGATAACCGGGAGCAGAGGTTTCGCCAGGAGAAAAGATCAGGCCGGGAGCAAAGGGTGGGCCGGGAGCAGAGGTTTAACCCGGAGCAGAGTTTTAGCTGGGAGAAAAGATCAGGCCGGGAGCAAAGGGCGGGCCGGGAGCAGATGTTTAGGTGGAATCAGACGTTTGGCCGGGAGAAAAGATCAGGCCGGTAGCAAAGGGAGACCCGCAGAAAAGGTGGGGCCGGGAGCTATGTTCAGGCCCGCAGAAAAGGTGAATCCAGAAGAAAAAAGTCAGATCGGGAGCACAGGTGAGGCCGCGAGCAGAGGTTTAGCCGGGAGAAAAGATGAGGCCGGGAGCAAAGGGCGGGCCGGCAGCCGAGGTTTAACCGGGAGTAGAGGTTTAGCCGGAAGAAAAGACCAGGCCGGGAGCAAAGGGCGGGCCGGGAGAAGAGGTATAACCGGGAGCAGATGTTTAGCCGGGAGAAAAGATCAGGCCGGGAGCAAAGGGTGGGCCGGGAGCAGAGGTTTAACCAGGAGCAGAGTTTTAGCCGGGAGAAAAGATCAGGCCGGTAGCAAAGGGAGACCCGCAGAAAAGGTGGGGCAGGGAGCAAAGGTCAGGCCCGCAGAAAAGGTTAATCCAGAAGAAAAAGGTCAGGTCTGGAGCACAGGTCAGGCCGCGAGCAGAGGTTAAGCCGGGAGAAAAGATCAGGCAGGGAGCTAAGGGCGGGCCAGGAGCAGAGTTTTTACCAGGAACAGAGGTTTAGCCGGGAGAAAAGATCAGGCCTGGAGCAAAGGGTGAGCCGGGAGCAGAAGATAACCGGGAGCAGAGGTTTCGCCAGGAGAAAAGATCAGGCCGGGAGCAAAGGGCGGGGCGGGAGCAGAGGTTTAACCGGGAGCAGAGGTTTAGCTGGGAGAAAAGATCAGGCCGGGAGCAAAGTGCGCGCCAGGATCAGAAGTTTAACGGGGAGCCGAGGTTTGGCCGGGAGAAAAGATCAGGCTGGGAGCAAAGGGTGGGCCGGGAGCAGAGGTTTAACCGGGAGCAGAGGTTTAGCCGGGAGAAAAGATCAGGCTTGGAGCAAATGGCGGGCCGGGAGCAGAGGTTTAAGCGGGAGCAGAGGTTTGGCCGGGAGAAAAGATCAGGCCGGGAGCAAAGGTCAGACCCGCCGAAAAAGTTTAGCTGAGAGAAAAGGTCAGGCCGGGAGCAGAGGTTTGGCCGGGAGAAAAGGTGGGGCCGGGAGCTAAGGGCAGGGCAGGAGCAAAGGTCAGACGCGCAGAATAGGTCCAGCCGGGAGCTCAGGACCGACGGGGAGACAAAGTGGGGCGAGCTGGGGACTGACCCAGGGGAGGAGAGGGAACCCGGGGAGGGCAGGGGCCAAGATGAACCGGGGGAAAGGGGAGGAGGGCGGGAGCCCAGGGGGAGCCGGCGGGGGGGCGGGCCCCGGGAACAGCCAAAACGGGGTGGCGGCGGCCAGGGCCGAGGGGGAGGGCCGGAGCCGAAGGCGGCGGGCGCTCCGGGAAGACCGGAGGCTGGGGACCAAGCGGGGGCCAGGCAGACGCCGGGGCCCGAGGCCAAGGCCAGGCGACGGGAGGACAAGGGGGGCGGCGAGAGGGGAAAGGGGGCGTGAGGGGCCAAAGGGCAAGGCTGGGACCAAGGGTGACCGGGCAAAAACCCGGCCGGATGGGTCAAAGGGGAGCCGGGGCCAAAGGGCTGGGCCCGAGCCGCCGGGAGGAGGCCCCGACAAGGGCTGGGGAAATGAGGGAAACAGCGCCGGGCCGGGGCCAAGGGGTCGCCTCGGGCCAGAAGGGAGGGCGCGCAGAGCTAGGCCAGGCCAGGCCAGGCCAGGCCGGCCCAGGCCAGGCCAGGGGGAGAGAGCCTGGGCGAGGGCAAGAGGGGAAGGGACCAAGACGGGGAAAAACGGGGGAAGACCGGGCCGTCCCGTGGGGGGGCCGGTGGGGCCGGAGTCCAAAGCCACAAGAAGAACAATGAGTAGAAGAACAAGAAGAAGCCACCTCCGCCAACTGCTCCTCCTCCTCCTCCTTCGCGTCCTGCTGGTCGGGGGCAAGGGGTGGGGGGGCCGGTCCTGCGGGGCCTGGCTGTCCAGCCGCACGAGGCGAGAGCCCGACCATGCGGCGGCTGCGGCGTGGGCGGCGGGGGCGGCTCCGAGGGTGCGGCGCCCCCCCTCCCTCCACCAACGACTCACCTGCAGGTCCTGTCCTTGTCGTCCCACGGTGGGGCTCGGGGCCCAAATTCGGGGTGGCCCCGCCGAAGGGCGGGTAGCAGCCTCAATCGTCGGGCCCGGGCGGGCCGGGGCGGCGCTGCCGGCAGGCCCCACCGCGGTTCGGGCCTTGCAGGGCAACAGAAACAAAGGCCAGGGTGAGCCAGCCAGCGAGCCAGCTTCCACCTCCGGCCGAGCTGCAGGGCCCCTGCCCGCCCACCCGCCCTCCCTCGCGACCGCGGCGCCTGTGGCCATCAGCCGCCCCCGCCCCACCCGGATCTGCCACCCCTCAGCCCGTAAAGGGGACCAGCTGAGCGGGGGAGGGGCAGGGTCTCCTCGGGGGCCGGGGCCGGCCTGGGGCGGGGAGGGCGGCGGGGCTTGCGTTGCTGTGCCTGTCCCCAGCCGAGCAGATCGGACTGGCCGGCCACAAGGATCCCGGATCCCCGGGCCCCAGGAGGGGCCTGCGTCTCATCCCGCGGCTTCCCCCGCTCCCCCATCCCAGGCAGAAAACCCCCCCTCCGCCGCCCCACCCCCCGCCCCCTGGGTTGGCAGCACAGCGGCCACTCAGGGAGCGGGCCGAGGCGGGAGGGGGGTCGGACCCAAGAATAAGACCGACAAGCCTCCAAGCCGGGGAGCGGCACCGGGCACCCGACGGGGGGCTGACAGGGGCCCCACAATGGGGCGGCGCCCAGTCCGCCACAGCGCACAGGTGGCGGGGGGGGGCTGGGCCCATGGGAAGGCGAGGGCCACCAGCGAGGCCTGTGGCAACGGTCAGGCCCGGGCAGACCCAGGAGACCGAGGGACACGGGTCCACCGGGAGAAGGCGAGACGGGGAGAAGAAAAAAAGCGGGGGGCGAGGGGAGATGGGCGGGGGGGCTGGGGGGAAAGTTGGGCCCGGGCACAGAGTGGGGCCTGGCGCCAAAAGGATGGAAGGGGGAAGGGGGAGGCCGGGAGGAGAAAGGGGGCCGAGGGCAAAAGATGGGGCCGGGAAGCCAGCTGATGGGCCGCGAAATGGGGGACCTAGGACAAAGGGGGAGGCCTGGAGAAAAGGGAGAGCGGCGACAAAAGGTCGGGGAGAGGAAAAGGTCCGACGAGGGGAAAAGGGGGTGGGGGGGGCGAGGCGACAAATGGGTGTGGGGGGGTGAGGCGACAAGGGGAGGGGGCCGGGAAAGGGGAGGCCCAGACGCAAAACGGAGCAGCTGAGGAACAAAGGGTTCACCGGGAGCAGAGGTTGGGCCGGGAGCAAAGGTCAGACCCGCAGAAAATGTTAGGCCAGAAGAATAGGTCAGGTCCGGAGCACAGGGCAGGCCGGGAGCAGAGGTTTAGCCGGGAGGAAAGATTAGGCCGGGAGCAAAGGTTGGGCTGGGAGCAGATGTTTGGCCGGGAGCAGAGGTTTGGCCGGAAGAAAAGATTAGGCGGGGAGCAAAGGGCGGGCCGGGAGGACAGGTTTAGCTGGGAGCAGTGGTTTGGAGGGTAGGAAACATCAGGTCGAGTGCAAAGGGCAGACCCGCAGAAGAGGTTTAGCTGAGAGCAAAGGTCAGGCCGGGAGCAGAGCTTTGGCCGGGAGCAGAGGTCAGGCCGGGAGAAAAGGTGGTGCCGGGAGCAAAGGGCAGGGCGGGAGCAAAGGTCAGACCCGCAGAATAGGTCAGGTCGGGAGCACAGGTCAGGCCGGGAGCAGAGGTTTTGCCAGCAGAAAAGATTAGGCCGGGAGCAAAGGTCAGACCCGCAGAAGAAGTTAGGCGGGAAGAAAAAGGTCTAGCGGGAGCAGAGGTTTGGCCGGGAGCAGAGGTTTAGCCGGGAGGAAAGATTAGGCCGGGAGCAAAGGTGGGGCTGGGAGCAGAGGCCTGACCCGCAGAAAAGGTGAGGTCGGAAGAAAAAGGTCAGGTCGGAAGAAAAAGGTCAGGCCGGGAGCACAGGTCAGGCCGGGAGCAGAGGTTTAGCCAGCAGAAAAGATTAGGACGGGAGCAAAGGTCGGGCCAAGAGCAGAGGTTTAGCCGGGAGCAGCGGTTTGGCCGGGAGAAAAGATCAGGCTGGGAGCAAAGGGCAGACCCGCAGAAAAGGTGGGGCCGAAGCAAAGGTCAGACCCGCAGAAAAGGTTAGGCCAGAAGAAAAGGTCAGACCCGCAGAAAACGGTTAGGCTGGAAGAAAAGGTCAGGTCGGGAGCCCAGGTCAGGCTGGAAGCAGAGGTTTAGCCGGCAGAAAAGATTAGGGCGGGAGCAAACGTCCGGCCGGGAGCAGAGGTTTAGCCGGGAGCAGAGGTTTAGCCGGGAGCAAAGGTGGGGCTGGGAGCAGAGGCCAGACCCGCAGAAAAGGTTAGGCCGGAAGAAAAGGTCAGGTCGGGAGCACAGGTGAGGCCGGGAGCAGAGGTGGGGCCGGGAGCAAAGGTGGGGCCGGGAACAGAGGCCAGACCCGCAGAAAAGGTGGGGCCGGGAGCAAAGGTCAAACACGCAGGAAAGGTTAGGCCGGAAGAAAAGGTCAGGTTGGGAGCAAAGGTCAGGCCGGGAGAAAAGATCAGGCCGGGAGCAAAGGGCAGGCCGGGAGCAGAGGCCAGACCCGCAGAAAAGGTCAGGCCGGAAGAAAAAGGTCGGGCCGGAAGAAAAGGTATGGCTGGGAGCAGAGGTTTGGCCAGGAGAAAAGGTGGGGCCGGGAGCAAAGTTCAGGCCCGCAGAAAAGGTTAATCCGGAAGAAAAAGATCAGGTCAGGAGCACAGGTCAGGCCGGGAGCAGAGGTTTAGCCGGGAGAAAAGATCAGGCCAGGAGCAAAGGGCGGGCCGGGAGCAGAGGTTTAACCGGGAGCAGAGGTTTAGCCGGGAGAAAAGATCAGGCCGGGAGCAAAGGGCGGGCCGGGAGCAGAGGTTTAACCGGGAGCAGACGTTTGGCCGGGAGAAAAGATCAGGTCGGGAGCAAAGGGCAGACCCGCAGAAAAGGTTAATCCTGAAGAAAAAGGTCAGGTAGGGAGCACAGGTCAGGCCACGAGCAGAGGTTTAGCCGGGAGAAAAGATCAGGCCGGTTGCAAAGGGCGGGCCGGGAGCAGAGGTTTAGCTGGGAGCTGACGTTTGGCCGGGAGAAAAGATCAGGCCGGGAGCAAAGGGCAGACCCGCAGAAAAGGTGGGGCCGGGAGCAAAGGTCAGACCCGCAGAAGAGGTTTAGCTGAGAGAAAAGGTCAGGCCGGGAGCAGAGGTTTGGCCGGGAGAAAAGGTGGGGCTGGGAGCAAAGGTCGCGCCGGGAGCAGAGCCCAGACCCGCCGAAAAGGTCAGGCCGGAAGAAAAAGGTCGGGCTGGAGGAAAAGGTTTGGCCAGGAGAAAAGATCAGACCGGGAGCAAAGGTCGCGCCGGGAGCAGAGGCCAGACCAGCCGAAAAGGTCAGGCCGGAAGAAAAAGGTCGGGCTGGAGGAAAAGGTTTGGCCGGGAGCCAAGGGCAGGGCGGGACCAAAGGTCAGACGTGCAGAAAAGGTCCAGCCGGGAGCTCAGGACCGACGGGAGAATAGGTGGGGCGAGCTGGGGACCGACCCAGGGGAGGAGAGGGAGCCCGGGGAGGGCAGGGGCCAAGACGAGCCGGGGGGGGAGGGGAGGGCAAGGGGAGGCCAGCAGCAGAAACGGGGTGGCGGCGGCCATGGCCGAGGGGGAGGGCCGGAGCCGAGGGCGGCGAGCGCTCCGGGAACACCAGAGGCCGGGGACCAAGCGGAGACCAGGCAAACGGAGGGGCCCGATGCCAAGGCCAGGCGACGGGAGGACAAGGGGGGCGGCGAGAGGGGAAAGGGGGGCGCGAGGGGCCAAAGGGCAAGGACGGGACCAAGGGGGGCTGGGAGAAAAACCGGCGGGAGGGGGCAAAGGGGAGCCGGGGCCAAAGGGCAGGGCCCGGGCCGACGGGAGGAGGCCCCCACAAGGGCTGGGGAAACGAGGGAAAGGGCGCCGGGCTGGGGCCAAGGGGGTGCCTCGGGCCAGAAGGGTGGGCGCGCAGAGCCAGGCCAGGCTGGGCCGGGCCAGGCCAGGCTGGGCCGGGCCAGGCCAGGGGGAAGAGAGCCGGGGCGAGGGCAAGAGGGGTGGGAGCAAGATGGGGAAAACTGGGGGAACACCGGGCCGTCCCGTGAGGGGGGGGGGGGCCGGTGGGTCCGGAGAGTCAGGAGGAGGAGGAGGAGGAGGAAGAAGAAGGGGGGGCCTCGGGCCAGAAGGGTGGGCGTGCAGAGCCAGGCCAGGCTGGGCCGGGCCAGGCCAGGGGGAAGAGAGGCGGGGCGAGGGCAAGAGGGGAGGGAGCAAGACGGGGAAAAGCGGGGGAACACCGGGCCGTCCCGTGGGGGGGCGGTGGGGCCGGAGAGGGAGGAGGAGGAGGAGGAGGAGGAGGAGGAGGAGGAGGAGGAGAAGGAGAAGGAGGAGGAGGAGGAGGAGGAGGAGGAGGAGGAGGAGGAGGAGGAGGAGGAGGAGGAGGAGGAGGAGGAGGAGGAGGAAGAGGAGGAAGAGGAGGAAGAGGAGGAAGAGGAAGAAGAGGAGGAAGAGGAAGAAGAGGAAGAGGAGGAAGAGGAAGAGGAGGAAGAGGAAGAGGAGGAAGAGGAGGAGGAAGAGGAGGAGGAAGAGGAGGAGGAAGAGGAGGAGGAAGAGGAGGAGGAAGAGGAGGAAGAGGAGGAGGAAGAGGAGGAAGAGGAGGAAGAGGAAGAAGAGGAAGAAGAAGAAAGAAGAAGAAGAAAGAAGAAAGAAGAAGAAGAAAGAAGAAAGAAGAAAGAGGAAGAAAGAAGAAAGAGGAAGAAAGAAGAAAGAAGAAGAAAGAAGAAAGAAAGAAGAAAGAAGAAAGAAAGAAGAAGGAAGAAGAAGAAGAAGAAGAATCCTCCTCGGGCTGACCTGGGGGAAGCCACTTAGGAGGCCTTTTCCTCCAGGAACTGGCGGTCCAGCAGCTCGGGGCGGGAGCCTGGCCTGGCGATGACGCGGGCTAATCCGATGGTCCTCCCCCCCCCCCCCGCTGCTCCCCCCATGACTCACGGGCAGCTACTCACTCGACTCGGCTCGGTCCAGCACGGGGTGGCCCCGCGGAGGGGCAGCAGCCTCCAGCTAGACCGAGTTGGCCAGGGAACCCCCCGGCATGCCCCACCGGGCGTCGGGCCTGGGAGGCAAAGAGACAGGCAAGAGTGAGCTCCCCAGCCACGCTCCCGGGGTTGCCCCTGACCGCTCACCCCGGCAGTTCGGCGGCGGCGTCCCCCCCACCCGCCCCCGCCCGCGCTCAGCCCGGAAAGGGTCTCGTCCCGGTCCCTTGGGGAGAGACCCCACGAGGCCAAGCCTGGGCGGACCGAGAGGGTCTGCTCTGGGGCCGGCGCCTCACTGCCAAGGGGGACCCGGGGTTGGGGCTGCTCCATACATGGCCAATCGGGGAGAAAGCGCATCCTGCGTGGACCCCAGGCCCCTGGGCTACCCGGAGGGGCCTCGGCCTCATCACTCTGCTTCCCCCCAGGATTCACACCCACCCACCCTTCTTCTATTTGGCGCAGCAGTGCAGTCCAGTCAATCAGAGGGAAACTCTGGCAATGGAGTCGGCTCACAGTACAAGAGAGATGATCAACAAAGCCCAGGACAAGCACTGAGGAACCCTGTGGTTCTTCAGCTGGCACAAAAATGGTGCGGGACCAGGCCCGCAAGGCCAAAGCCGGACGGGGTGGGGGGGGGGTCCCAGAAGGACACGTAAGCTTTGGGGAACAAACCGGCAAGGCTAAGGCTGGGGGGGGGGCCCGATGGCAAGGAAAAGATTGGGGGGAAACGGGCAAGGCAGACCGGCTCCGCCACCCCTCGGCTAGGGGACTGGGGGCAGCTCACTTAATGGCTCTGGGCCTCAGGGGACTCCTCTGGCAAAGGGGGAGGAAGCCGGGGAGCCCCACGGGGCACAGGGCCACGATCTTGGATCGAGCCCAGCGTTGACAACAGGGCTCTGCACAGAGCCCGCACTCACTAAATGCTACGGAAGGAATGCAAGGGGCGGGCCAGGGACCAGGTGAGCCGAGGGGAAAATGGGAGTCGAGGGGTGCAGGGGAAATGAGGGGTAAGGGTGTGTCTGCGGCACGGCCCTAGGCCGCGGAGAAATGTACCGCCAGGGGAAGGGGTGAGGCCAGAGACAAAGTGCAGGCCAGGAGCAAAGGGGAGGGGAGTTAGACAAGTGAGGCCAGGAGAATAGGTCGCGGCAAGAGAGACAGGGGAGGCGAACAAAAAGGTTAGGGCCGGGAAAACAGAGCAGACCAGGACAAAGGCTGAGGCCGGGAGAAAAGGTCAGGCCAGGAGAAAAAAGTGAGCCGAGGAGAAAAGGTGGCCCCACGACCAAAGGTCAGGCTGGGAGAAAAGGTTAGGCCGGGAGAAAAACTCAGACTAGCAGGAAAGGTCCAACTAGCAGAAAAGGTCAGACTAGCAGAAAAGGTCAGATTAGCAGAAAAGGTCAGACTAGCAGAAAAGCTCAGACTAGCAGAAAAGGTCAGACTAGCTGAAATGCTCGGACTAGCAGAAAAGGTCAGACTAGCAGAAAAGGTCAGACTAGCAGAAAAGGTCAGGCCAGGAGAAAAAAGTGAACCGAAGAAGAAACTGGGCCCACGACAAAAGGTGAGGCTGGGAGAAAAGGTGAGGCCAGGAGCAAAGCTTGGGCCAGGAGAAAAGGTCTGAAGAGGAAAGCTGGGCACACGACAAAAGGTCAGGCCGCGAGAAAAGGGGAGGCCGGGAGCCAAGGTTTGGCAAGGGAAAAAGGTGAGGAGGGACAAAGGTGAAGGCAGGGGCCAAGGGGAGACCGGGAGACAGGGGAGGCCAGGAGAAACCGGGAGGGCCGAAGAAAAGGTGAAGGCCGGGAAAAAGGTCAGAGGAGGAGAAAAGGTGGGCCCCGGAGAAAAGGTTTGGCCAGGGAAAACAGGTCAGACCAGAAGAAAAAAGGTCAGGCGGGGAGCAAAGTTGGGTCCGGGAGAAAAGTTAGGCCAGGAGCAAAGGTTTTTCCGGGAGCAAAGGTTAGACCAGCCGAAAAGGTCCGACGAGGAGCAAAGGCTGGGCGAGGGACAAAGGGGAGGCCAGAAAAACAAAGGGAGCCGAGGAGGAAGGGTGGGCCCAGGAGAAAAGGGGGCACTCGAGGAAACAGGTGGCACCCGGGGCCAAGGTCAGGCCCGGAGCCGAGGGAAGGCCAGGAGACAAGAGGGGGCTCGGGGCCAAAGGGAGGCCGGGACAAAAGGCGAGGGCCAGCGTCAAGGTTGCTTGCGCGGAAGGCAAAAGGGTCAGCCCGGGAAAGAGGTCAGGCCCGGACGGAGCCAAGGTGGGCCGAGGCCAAAACGTGGGGCGAGGCAAATGGGGAGGTGGTGAGGGGGAAAGGGGAGACCAGGAGAGAAAAGGGAGCCGACCGAGGACAACAGGTTGGGCCGGGAGCAAAGGGGAGAGGCCGGGAAGAAAGGGGAGGCCAGGGAGACAGTTGGGCGAGGGGAAGAGGTGAGGCCGGGAGCAAAAGGCAGAGCCGCCACCAACAAGCTTTGGCTAGGCCCAAAGGTGGGGCCAGGGGGGAAAGGTCAGACCCAGGGACAAGGTTGGGCCGGGAGACCAAGGGGAGGGGAGGGAGCCAAGGGAGGCCAGGGGCAGAGGGGACGGCAGGAGACAAGGGGAGGCAAGGCCAAAGGTGAGGGCCAGGAAGAGGTCAAACCGGCCAGGGGCCAAGGGGAGGCCGGGAGCCAAGAGGGAGCTGAGGAGAAAAGGTGGGCCCCGGAGAAGAGCAGGGGAGGCCGGGAAGAAAGGGGAGGCCAGGCAAAGAGTGGGGCAGCGAGGGGACAAGTGGAGGCCAGGGCAAAAGGTCAGGCCGGGAGGAAAGGTCGGGCCAGGTGAGGAAAGGTCCGACGAGGGCAAGAGGGGAAGCCCGGGAAAAAAGGGCAGGCCAGGAGCCAAGGTGGGGTGAGGGGAAGAAGGGAGGGAAAAAGAGGGGACAAAGCGGGGGGGCCGTCGGTCCAGGGGGTGGCCGGCTCCCGCGAGGTGGCAGCAGAAGAAAGATGGAGAAGAAGAAGCCTCCTCCTGGGCGGTCTGCTGGACTGGGGGAAGGGAGGCGGAGGAGAGGGAGGAGGCGGAGGAGGCGGAGGTGGACGGCTTGTCCGCGAGGGCCCGGCGGTCCAGCCGCTCGGGGCCGGGAGCCTTCACCCAGCGGCGGAGACGACGACGATGGGAGCGACTCGGAGGGTCCTGCCCCCCCGCCCCCATGACTCACGTGCAGCGCCTCTCCTCACGCGACTGGGCTCAGGGAAGAAGCAGCGCGGGGTGGCCCCTCCGAGGGCCGGGCAGCAGACTGCAGCGGGCCCCAGCTGGCCGGGGCAGCCCCGGCAAACCCCACCGGGGTTCGGGCCTGGGAGGGCAAGGGAAAGAATGGCCAGAGTGAGCGAGCGAGCTCCTGCCTGCAGTCTGGCTGCGGGGGGGGGCATCCCCTGCCCTCCCGCGGCTCCTCAGACTCCCCCGCCCCGCCCCGCCCGCAGCCTGGAAAGAGGCCCAGCTGCGCGGAGCGGGAGGGTCTCCTCCGGGGGCCTGCGCTGCCCTGGGCGAGGAGGGGGGCCCGCCCATCGAAGCGGCCCAGGCGAGGAGGCGGGGAGGGGAGCCGGCCAGACTGAGGCAGGGGGGAGGCCGGGCCGTAGCCCAAGCGGGGGGTCGGGATCTGCTCTGTCCCCGGCCGAGCTGAGAGGACTCGCTGGCTGCACGGAGGCGGGGCGCCTGGGCTCCCTGGAGGGGCCTGCGCCTCGTCCCACCACGAGTCCCCCAGACAGACACACAGACACACACATACACACACCGCCCCCCTGCTCTCTGGTGTAGCAGCGCAAGGCTCACGCAGGGAGAGGGCAAAGGGTGAGGGGAGTCTGCCCCCAGGAGAAGACCGAGGATCCTCCAAGCCGACGAGCGGCACCGAGCCCCCGGCGGGGGCTGACACGGGCCCCACCATGGGGCGGGGGGCGAGCCCGCCAGCCCAAAGTGGGGGGGTACGGACCCAGAGGGGAACGCTCAGGGCTTGGGGCCAAAGCGGCAAGGCGAAGGCCGCAAGGGGGGGGCGGGAGGCAAGGGGAGGCGAGGGCAACCGGGGAGACCCGTGGAACCGGTCAGGCCCGGGGGGGATCCGTGAAGCCGAGGGAGGAAGGGAGGCCACGGGTAGAAGGCGGCGTGACGCGGAGAAGAACAGCTGAGGCGAGGGGAGACGGCGGGGGCGGGCCTTGGGAGCAAGGGGAGAACGGGAGAAAAAAACAGTGAGCCTAGGACAGAAGGGGGAGCAGGAGAAAAGGGGGTCCAGGAAGAAAGGGGAGGCCCGAGACACAGTTGGGCTCAGGCAAGTGGGGAGGCCCGGAAAAAGGGGGACGCCCGGGGTCAAGGGGAGGCCCGGGAAGAAAGGTTGGCGAGAGGAAAAGGTCAGGCGAGGGAAAAGGGTGGGGCGAGGCGAAAAGGTGACGGGAGTTCGCAAAGGTTGGGGCGGGGGCCAAGGGGAGACAGGGGGCCACGGGAGGCAACGAGAAAGGGGAGGCTCAGGGAAAACGGGAGAGGCCAGGAGCAAAGGTTAGGGCCGGAAAAAGGATGGAGGGAGGGCCCCAGGTTGGGCTAGAGGAGAAGGTGAAACCCGGGAAAACGTGGGGCCGGGTGAAAAGGGGATGGGAGGGGGCAAAGGTGGGCTCCAGGACAAAGGGGAGATGGGGGAAAGGGAGTTAGGCCGGGAGAAAGGGGGTGGCAAAGGAAAAAGGTCAGGCCGGGAGCTAAGGTCCGGACGGGAGCAAATGTCTGGCCGGGAGCAAAGGTGGAGCAACGGGGACAAGGGGGAGCCAGGGAAACAGGGGAGGCAAAAGAAGGGGACAACTCAGGGGACCCGTCCGTCCTCTCTTGAAGCCTCCTGAGAAGAAGAAGAAGAAGAAGAAGAAGAAGAAGAAGAAGAAGAAGAAGAGGAAGAGGAAGTAGAAGAAGAATCCTCCTCCCCCTCCTCCTGCTGACCTGGAGGAAGCGAGTGAGGAGACCTTTTCCTCCAGGAACGGGCAGTCCAGCAGCTCGGGGCGGGAGCCTGGCCTGGTGACTACGCGGGCTACTCCAACGGGCCTTCCCGCCGCCCCCCCGCGCCCCCATGATTCACGGGCAGCTCCTCACTCGACTCGACTCGGTCCAGCAAATGGTGGTCCGAGGAGGGGCAGCAGCCTCCAGCTAGCCCGAGGTGGCCAGGGAACCCCGGGCACGCCCCACTGGGCATCGGGCCTGGGAGGCAAAGAGACAGGCAAGAGTGAGCTCCCCAGCCACGCTCCCCGGGTTGCCCCTGCCGGCTCACCCCGGCAGCGCGCTGTCGTCGTCTCCCCCACCCGCGTTCGGCCCAGAAAGGGTCCCATCCCGGTCCCCTGGGGAGAGACCCCGCGAGACCGAGCCTGGCGGACCGAGAATGTCTGCTCTATGGCCGGCGCCTCCCTCCGAAGGAGGACGCGGGGGTGGGGATGCTCCGTCCCCAGCCAATCAGAGAGAACGCGCAGCCTGTGCGGAGCCCGGGCCCCGGGCTTCCCTAAGGGGCCTCGGCCTCATCACTCTGCTTCCCCCCAGGATTCACACCCACCCACCCTTCTCCACTTTGGGGCAGCATTGCAGTCCAGTCGACAAGAGGGAAACTCTGGCAATGGAGTCGGCTCACAGTACAAGAGAGATGATCCACAAACCCAGGACAAGCACCGAGGAACCCTGTGGTTCTTCAGCTGGCACAAAAATGTTGCGAGACCAGGCCCGAAAGGCAAAAGCCGGGCAGGGGGAGGGCGGGGGGGGGGCCGAAGGGAACGTAAGCGTTGGGGGCCAAGCCGGCAAGGTTGAGACCGGGGGTGGTGAGGAGGGCCCGATGGCAAGGAAAGGATTGGAGGGAAACGGGCAAGGCAGCCCGGATCCGCCACCCCTCTGCTAGGGGACTGGGGGCAGCTCACTTAACGGCTTTGGGCCTCAGGGGACTCCTCTGGCAAAGGGGGAGGAAGCCGGGGAGCCCCACGGGGCACAGGGCCACGATCCTGGATCGAGCCCAGCGCTGACAACAGGGCTCTGCACGGAGCCCAGGCTCACTAATTGCTACGGAAGGAATGAAAGGGGCGGGCCGGGGACCAGGCGAGCCGAGGGGAAAATCGGAGTCGAGGGGAGCAGGGGACAGGAGGGGTAGGGGTGTGTCTGCGGCACGGCCCTAGGCCCCGGGGAAATGTACCGCCAGGGGAAAGGGTGAGGACAGAGACAAAGCGGAGGCCAGGAGCAAAGGGGAGGGGAGTTAGACAAGTGAGGCCAGGAGAAGAGGTCGCGGCCAGGGAGACAGGGGAGGCGAGCAAAAAGGTTAGGGCCGGGAAAACAGGGCAGACCAGGACAAAGGCTGAGGCTGGGAGAAAAGGTCAGGCCAGGAGAAACAAGTGAGCCGAGGAGAAAAGCTGGGCCCACGAGCAAAGGTCAGGCCGGGAGAAAAGGTTAGGCCAGGAGAAAAGCTCAGACTAGCAGAAAAGGTCAGACTAGCAAAAAAGGTCAGCCTAGCAGAAAAGCTCAGACTAGCAGAAAAGGTCAGACTAGCAGAAAAGGTGAGACTAGCAGAAAAGGTCACACTAGCAGAAAAGGTCAGACTAGCAGAAAAGGTCGGAATAGCAGAAAAGCTCAGACTAGCAGAAAAGGTCACACTAGCAGAAAAGCTCAGGCCAGGAGAAAAAAGTAAGCCGAGGAGAAAAGCTGGGCCCAGGACAAAAGGTTAGGCCGGGAGCAAAGCTCAGACTAGCAGAAAAGGTCAGACTAGCAAAAAAGGTCACACTAGCAGAAAAGCTCAGGCCAGGAGAAAAAAGTGAGCAGAAGAGAAAAGGTGGGCCCAGGACAAAAGGTTAGGCCGGGAGAAAAGGGGAGGCCGGGAGCAAAGCTTGGGCCAGGAGAAAAGGTCAGACTAGCAGAAAAGGTCAGGCCACGAGAAAAAAGTGAGCCGAGGAGAAAAGGTGGGCCCAGGCCAAAAGGTTAGGCCGGGAGAAAAGGGGAGGCCGGGAGCAAAGCTTGGGGCAGGAGAAAAGGTGAGGCCGGGAGAAAAGCTCAGACGAGCAGAAAAGGTCAGACTAGCAGAAAAGGTCAGGCCAGGAGAAAAAAGTGAGCCGAGGAGAAAAGGTGGGCCCAGGACAAAAGGTCAGGCCGGGAGAAAAGGTGAGGCCGGGAGCAAAGGTTTGGTGAGTGAGAAAGGTGCGGTAAGGGGCCAAGGGGAGACCGGGGGACAGGGGAGGCCCGAAGAAAAGGTGAAGCCAGGAAAAAAGGTCAGAGGAGGAGAAAAGCTGGGCCCAGGAGAAAAGCTTTGGCTAGGGAAAACAGGTCAGACCACGAGCAAAAGCTTAGGCCGGGAGCAAAGGTGTGCCCGGGAGAAAAGTCAGGCCAGGAGCAAAGGTTTGGCCGGGAGCAAAGGTCAGACCAGCCAAAAAGGTCCGACTAGGAGCAAAGCCTGCGCTAGGGAAAAAGGGGAGGCCAGGAGAACAAAGGGAGCCGACGAGGAAAGGTGGGCCCAGGAGAAAAGGGGGCACTCGAGGAAACAGGAGGCGCTCGGGGCCAAGGTCTGGCCCGGGAATAAGGTGGGCCCGGCCCAAAACCGAGGGGAGTGGGCAGAGTGGAGCCCGGGGCAAAGATCAGGCGCGGAGCCGAGGTGAGGCCAGGAGACAAGATTGGGCTCGGGGCCAAGGTGAGGCCGGGACAAAAGGCGAGGGCCAGAGCAAGGGTTTCTTTCGCTGAAGGTAAAAGGGTCGGGCCGGGAAAGAGGTCAGGCCCGGACGGAGCCAAGGTGGGCCTAGGCCAAAACGTGGGGCGAGGCCAAAAGGGGAGGTGGTGAGGGGGAAAGGGAAGGTCAGGAGAGAAAAGGGAGCCGACCGAGGAGAACAGGTTGGGCCGGGTGCAAAGGGGAGAGGTAGGCAAGAAAGGGGAGGCCAGGGAGACAGTTGGGCTAGGGGAAGAGGTGAGGCCGGGAGCAAAGGGCAGACCCGCCAACAAGCTTTGGCTAGGGCCAAAGGTGGGGCGAGGGAGGAAAGGTCAGACCCAGGGCCAAGGTTGGGCCGGGAGACCAAGGGGAGGGGCCAGGAGCCAAGGGGAGGGGAGGGAGCAAAGGGAGCCCAGGAGCAGAGGGGATGGAAGGAGACAAGGGGAGGCGAGGCCAAAGGTTAGGGCCGGGAAAAGAGGTCGGCCAGGCCAGGGGCCAAGGGGAGGCCGGGAGCCAAGAGGGAGCCGAGGAGAAAAGGTTGGCCCCGGAGAAGAGCAGGGGAGGCCGGGAAGAAAGGGGAGGCCAGGAAAAGAGTGGGGCGAGGGGAAAATGGGGTGCCAGGGCAAAAGGTCAGGCCGGGAGCAAAGGTCGGGACAGGAGAGAAAAGGTCCGACGAGGGGAAGAGGTGAAGCCCGGGAAAAAAGGGAAGGCCAGGGGCAAAGGTTGGGTGAGGGGAAGAAAGGAGGGAAAAAGAGGGGACAAATCGGGGGACCCGTCCTACCGGGGGAGTAGCCGGCTCCTGAGAGGCGGCAGCAGAAGATAGGGGGAGAAGAAGAATTCTCCTCCTGGGCGGCCTGCTGGTCTGGGGGAAGGGAGGCGGAGGAGGCGGAGGCGGATGGCTGGTCCGCCAGGGACTAGCGGTCCAGCCGTTCGGGGCCGTGAGCCTTCCCCCGGCAGCGACGACGACGACGACCTGGGCGACTTGGAGGGTCCTGACCCCTGCACCCCCCCATGACTCACGTGCAGCGCCTCTCCTCCCGCGACTGGGCTCAGGGTAGAAGCAGCGCGGGGTGGCCCCTCCGAGGGCCGGGCAGCAGCCTGCAGCGGGCCCGAGTTGGCCGGGGCAGCCCTGGCACGCCCCACCGGGATTCGGGCCTGAGAGGGCAAGAGAAAGAAAGGCTAGAGTGAGCGAGCCAGACAGCGAGCTCCCGCCACCACCCTGGCTGGGGGGGACGGGGGGGGCACCCCCTGCTCTTCCGCGGCTCCTCAGATGGGCCCAGTTCCGGCCGCCCTCAGCCCGGAAAGAGGCCCAGCTAGGCGGGGCGGGAGGGTCTCCTTGGGGGGCCTGCGCTGCCCTGGGAGAGAAGGGGGGCCCACCCCTCGAAGCGGCCCAGGCGAGGAGGAGGGGAGGGGAGCCGGCCAGACTGAGGCGGGGGGAGGCCGGGCCACAGTCCAAGCGGGGCGGGGGGGTCGGGATCGGCTCGGTCCCTGGCCAAGCCGAGAGGACTCGCTTGCTGCACGGAGGCGGGGCGCCTGGGCTCCCTGGAGAGGCCTGCGCCTCATCCCGCCACGAGTCCCCCAGACAGACATACCCCCCCCGCCTCCCTGCTCTCTGGGGTAGCAGCGCAGGGGTCACGCAGGGAGAGGCCAGAGGGGGGAGGGCAGTCCACCCCCAGGAGAAGACCGAGGCTCCTCCAAGCCAACGAGCGGCACCGAGCCCCCATCGGGGGCTGCCACGGGCCCTACCATGGGGCGGGGGCCGAGCCCGCCAGCCCAAAGTTGGGGGGGCGGGGATCCAGAGGGGAACGCTCAGGGCTTGGGGCCAAAGCGGCAAGGCGAAGGGCACGGGGGGGGGGGGGCGGAGGCCAAGGGGAGGCGAGGACAACCGGGGAGACCCGTGGAACCGGTCAGGCCCGGGGGGCACCCGTGAGGCCGAGGGAGGAAGGGCGGCAACGGGGAGAAGGCGGCGAGACGGGGACAAGAACAGCTGAGGCGAGGGGAGAAGGGGGGTGGGCTTGGGGGCAAGGCGAGGCCGGGAGAAAAAAAACAGGGAGCCCAGGACAGAAGGGGGGCAGGAGAAAAGGGAGGGACGGGAAGAAAGGGGAGGCCCGAGATACAGTTGGGCTCGGGCAAGTGGGGAGGCCCGGAGAAAGGGGGGCGCCCGGGGTCAAGGGGAGGCCCGGGAAGAAAGGGTGGCGAGAGGAAAAGGTAAGGCGAGGGGAAAGGGTAGGGCGAGGCGAAAAGGTGAGGGGAGTTGGCAAAGTTTGGGTCGGGGGCCAAGGGGAGACAAGGGGGCATGGGAGGCAGCGATAAAGGGGGGGCTCAGAGAAAAGGGGAGAGGCCAGGGGCAAAGGTTAGGGCCGGAGAAAAGATGGGGCGAGGGCCCCAGGTGGGGCGAGAGGAGAAGCTGAAGCCCGGGAAAAAGTGGGGCCGGTGAAAAGGGGACGTGAGGCGGCAAAGATGGGCTCCCGGGCAAAGGGGAGACAAGGAGAAAGGGAGTTAGGCCGGGAGAAAGGGGGTGGCTAGGGTAAAAGGTCAGGCCGGGAGCAAAGGTCGGGCAGGGAGCAAAGGTGGTGCTAGGGGGACAAGGTGGAGCCAGGGAAACAGGGGAGGCAAAAGAAGGGGACAACTCAGGAGACCCGTCCGTCCTATTTTGAAGCCTCCTGAGAAGAAGAAGAAGAAGAAGAAGAAGAAGAAGCAGAAGTATCCTACTCCTCCTCCTCCTGCTAACCTGGGGGAAGCCAGTTAGGAGGCCTTTTCCTCCACGAACTGGCGGTCCAGCAGCTCGGGGCGGGAGCCTGGCCTGGCGACGATGCGGGCTACTCTGATGGTCCTTCCCTCGCCGCTGCCCCCCCCTGCTGCCCCCGAAATGACTCACGGGCAACTCCTCACTCGACTCGGCTCAGTCTAGCACGGGGTGGCCCCGCAGAGGGGCGGCAGCCTCCAGCTAGCCCGAGGTGGCCAGGGAACCCCCGGCACGCCCCACCGGGCGTCGGGCCTGGGAGGCAAAGAGACAGGCAAGAGTGAGCTCCCCAGCCACGCTCCCGGGGTTGCCCCTGCCAGCTCACCCCGGCAGCGCGTCGTCGTCGTCCTCCCCACCCCCCCGCCCCGGCCCGCGCTCGGCCCGGAAAGGGTCCCGTCCCGGTCCCTTGGGGAGAGACCCCGCGAGGCCGAGCCTGGGCGGACCAGGAAGGTCTGCTCTGGGGCCGGCGCCTCCCTCCGAAGAGGGACCCAGGGGTGGGGCTGCTCCGTCCCAGGCCAATCGGGGAGAACGTGCATCCTGTGTGGAGCGCAGGCCCCTGGGCTTCCCTGAGGGGCCTCGGCCTCATCACTCTCCTTCCCCCCAGGATTCACATCCACCCACCCTTCTTCTCTTTGGGGCAGCAGTGCAGTCCAGTCAATAAGAGGGAAACTCTGGCAATGGAGTCGGCACACAGTACAAGAGATATGATCCGCAAAGTCCAGGACAAGCACTGAGGAACCCTGTGGTTCTTCATCTGGCACAAAAATAGTGCAGGACCAGGCCCGCAAGGCCAAAGCCGGGCAGGGGGAGGGCGGGGGGAGCATCCCAGAAGGGAATGTAAGTGTTGGGGGCCACCCCAACAAGGCTAAGGCTGGGGGAAGGCGGCCCGATGGCAAGGAAAGGACTGGGGGGAAACAGGCAAGGCAGCCCGGCTCCGCCACCCTTCGGCTAGGGGACTGGGGGCAGCTCACTTAACGGCTCTGGGCCTCAGGGGACTCCTCTGGGAAAGGGGGAGGACGCCGGGGAGCCCCACGGGGCACTGGGCCACGATCCTGGATCGAGCCCAGCGCTGACAACAGGGCTCTGCACAGAGCCCGCGCTCACTAAATGCGACGGAAGGAATGAAAGGGCGGGCCGGGGACAAGGTGAGCCGAGGGCAAAATGGGAGGTGAGGGGAGCAGTGGACAGGAGGGGTAAGGGTACGTCTGCGGCACGGCCTTAGGCCGCGGGGAAAGGTTCCGCCAGGGGAAAGGGTGAGGCCAGAGACAAAGGGCAAGCCAGGAGCAAAGGGGAGGGGAGTTAGACAAGTGAGGCTAGGAGAAGAGGTCGCCGCAAGAGGGACAAGGGGATGCGAGAAAAAAGGTTAGGCTCGGGAAAACAGGGCAAACCAGGACAAAGGCTGAGCCCGGGAGAAAAGGTCAGGCCAGGAAAAACAAGTGAGCCGAGGAGAAGAGCGGGGCCCATAACCAAAGGTTAGGCCGGAAGAAAAGGTGAGGCCGGGAGAAAAGCTCAGACTAGCAGAAAAGGTCAGATTAGCAGAAAAGCTCAGCCTAGCAGAAAAGCTCAGACTAGTAGAAAAGGTCAGGCCAGGAGAAAAAAGTGAGCCGAAGAGGAAAGCTGGGCCCACGACAAAAGGTGAGGCCGGGAGCAAAGCTTTGGCCAGGAGAAAAGGTCAGGCCGGGAGAAAAGCTCAGACTACTAGAAAAGGTCAGACTACTAGAAAAGGTCAGACTAGCAGAAAAGGTCAGGCCAGGAGAAAAAAGTGAGCCTAGGAGAAAAGGTTGGCCCAGGACAAAAGTTTAGGCCGGGAGAAAAGGTCAGGCCGGGAGAAAAGCTCAGACTATCAGAAAAGGTCAGTTTAGCAGAAAAGGTCAGGCCAGGAGAAAAAAGTGAGCCGAAGAGGAAAGCTGGGCCCAGGACAAAAGGTCAGGCCGGGAGAAAAGGTGAGGCCTGGAGCAAAGCTTTAACCAGGAGAAAAGGTCAGGCTGGGAGAAAATCTCAGACTAGCAGAAACGGGCAGACTAGCATAAAAGGTCAGACTAGCAGAAACGGTCAGGCCAGGAGAAAAAAGTGAGCTGAAGAGGAAAGCTGGGCCCATGACAAAAGGTCAAGCCGGGAGAAAAGGTGAGGTCGGGAGCAAAGCTTTGGCCAGGAGAAAAGGTCAGGCTGGGAGAAAAGCTCAGATGCGCAGAAAAGGTCAGACTAGCAGAAAAACTCAGACTAGCAGAAAAGCTCAGACTAGCAGAAAAAGTCAGGCCCAGAGAAAAAAGTGAGCCGAAGAGGAAAGCTGGGCCCACGACAAAATGTCAGGCCGGGAAAAAAGCTGAGGTCGGGAGCAAAGGTTTGGCAAGGGAAAAAGGTGAGGTGAGCGACAACAGTGAGGGAAGGGGCCAAGGGGAGGCGGGGGGACAGGGGAGGCCAGGAGAAACCGGGAGGCCCGAAGAAAAGGTGAAGCCAGGAAAAAAGGTCAGAGGAGGAGAAAAGCTGGGCCCAGGAGAAAAGCTTTGGCTAGGGAAAACAGGTCAGACCAGGAGCAAAAGCTTAGGCCGGGAGCAAAGGTGTGCCCGGGAGAAAAGTCAGGCCAGGAGCAAAGGTTTGGCCGGGAGCAAAGGTCAGACCAGCCAAAAAGGTCCGACTAGGAGCAAAGCCTGCGCTAGGGAAAAAGGGGAGGCCAGGAGAACAAAGGGAGCCGACGAGGAAAGGTGGGCCCAGGAGAAAAGGGGGCACTCGAGGAAACAGGTGGCGCTCGGGGCAAAGGTCTGGCCCGGGAATAAGGTGGGTCCAGCCCAAAGCTGAGGGGATTGGGCAGAGTGGAGCCCGGGGCAAAGGTCAGGCGCGGAGCCGAGGTGAGGCCAGGAGACAAGATTGGGCTCGGGGCCAATGTGAGGCTGGGACAAAAGGCGAGGGCCAGAGCAAGGGTTTCTTTCGCTGAAGGCAAAAGGGTCAGGTCGGGAAAGAGGGCAGGCCCAGATGGAGCCAAGGTGGGCCTAAGCCCAAATATTGGGCTAGGCCAAAAGGGGAGGTGGTGAGGGGAAAAGGGGAGGTCAGGAGAGGATAGGGAGCCGAGGAGAACATGTTTGGCCAGGAGCAAAGGGGAGAGGCAGGCAAGAAAGGGGAGGGCAGGGAGACAGTTGCGCGAGGGGAAGAGGTGAGGCCGGGAGCAAAGGGCAGAGCCGCCGACAAGCTTTCGCAAGGGCCAAAGGTGGGCCGAGGGGCGAAAGGTCAGACCCAGGGCCAAGGTTGGGCCGGGAGAACAAGGGGAGAGGCCAGGAGACAAGGGGAGGGGAGGCCAAAGGTTAGGGCCGGGATAACAGGTCGGCCAGGCCAGGGGCCAAGGGGAGGACGGAAGCCAAGAGGGAGCCGAGGAGAAGAAGTGGGCCCCGAGGAAGAGCAGGGGAGGCCGGGAAGAAAGGGGAGGCCAGGAAAAGAGTGGGGCGGCGAGAGGACAAGGGGAGGCCAGGACAAAAGGTCAGGCCGGGAGCATAGGTCGGGCCAGGAGAGAAAAGGTCCGACGAGGGCAAGAGGGGAAGCCCGGGAAAAAAGGGCAGGCCAGGAGCCAAGGTGGAGCGAGGGGAAGAAGGGCGGGCAAAAGAGGGGACAAAGCGGGGGGAGCTGTCGGTGCGGGGGTGGTGGCCGGCTCCTGCGAGGCGGCAGCAGAAGAAAGAGGGAGAAGAAGAAGCCTCCTCCTTGGCGGCCTGCTGGTCTGGGGGAAGGGAGGCGGAGGCAAAGGAAGCGGAGGAGGCGGAGGCGGACGGCTGGTCTGCCAGGGCCCGGCGGTCCAGCCGCTCGGGGTTGGGAGCCTTCCCCCAGCGGCGACGACGACGACGGGGGCGACTCGGAGGGTCCTGCCCCCCGCCTCCCCCCATGACTCACGTGCAGCGCCTCTCCTCCCGCGACTGGGCTCAGGGTAGAAGCAGCGCAGGGTGGCCACTACGAGGGCCGGGCAGCAGCCTGCAGCAGGCCCCACCTGGCCAGGGCAGCCCCGGCACACCCCACCGGGGTTCGGGCCTGGGAGGGCAAGAGAAAGAAAGGCCAGAGTGAGCGAGCGAGCGAGCTCCCGTCTCCACCCTGGCTGGGGGGGGCACCCCCTTTGGCCGCCCGTGGCTCCTCAGCCAGGCCCCGTGGCGTTGCCGTCAGCCTCCCCGACCCTGGCCGCCCTCAGCCCGGAAAGAGGCCCAGCTGGGCGGAGCGGGAGGGTCTCCTCGGGGGGCCTGCGCTGCCCTGGGAGAGGAGGGGGGGCCCGCCCCTCGAAGCGGCCCAGGGGAGGAGGCCGGGAGGGGAGCCGGGCAGACTGAGGTGGGGGGAGGCCAGGGCGCAGGCCAAAGGGGGGGGGGGTCGGGATCTGCTCCGTCCCCGGCAGGGCGAGAGGACTCGCTGGCTGCAAGGAGGTGGGTGCCTGGGCTCCGTGGAGGGGCCTGCGCCGCATCCCGCCACGAGTCCCCGAGACAGACACCGCCCCTCCCCCCTGCTCGCTGGGGTAGCAGCAAAAGGGTCATGCCGGGAGAGGCCAAAGGGGGGAGGGCAGTCTGCCCCCAGGAGAAGACCGAGGATCCTCTAAGCCGCGAGCGGCACGGAGCCCCCGTCGGGGGCTGCCACGGGCCCCACCATGGGGCGGGGGGAGAGCCCGCCAGCCCAAAGTGGGGGGGTACAGACCCAGAGGGGAACGCTCAGGGCTTGGGGCCAAAGCGGCAAGGCGAAGGCCGCAAAGGGGGTACCGGGAGGCAAGGGGAGGCGAGGGCAACCGGGGAGACCCGTGGAACCGGTCAGGTCCGGGGGGGACCCGTGAGGCCGAGGGAGGAAGGGCAGCCACGGGGAGAAGGCGGCGAGACGGGGAGAAGAACAGCCGAGACGAGGGGAGCCGGGGGGGGGGCTTGGGGGCAAGGGGAGGCCGGGAGAAAAAAAGGTGAGCCCAGGACAAAAGAGGGGGCAGGAGAAAAGGGGGGGCCAGGAAGAAAGGGGAGGCCCGAGATACAGTTGGGCTCAGGCAAGTGGGGAGGCCCGGAGAAAGGGGGACAGGAGGGGGCAAAGGTTGGCTGGACGGCAAAGGGGACGGGGGAAAGGGAGTTAGGCCGGGAGAAAGGGGGTGGCAAGGGAAAAAGGTCAGTCCGGGAGCAAAGGTCAGGCCGGGAGCAAAGGTCGGGCCGGAAGCAAAGGTGGCACTAGGGGGACAAGGAGGAGCAAGGGAAACAGGGGAGGCAAAAGGAGGGGACAACTCAGGGGACCCGTCCGTCCTCTCTTGAAGCCTCCTGAGAACAAGAAGAAGAAGAAGAAGAATCCACCTCCTCCTCCTCATCCTCCTCCTGCTGACCTGGGGGAAGCCACTGAGGAGGCCTTTTCCTCCAGGAACGGGCGGTCCAGCAGCTCGGGGTGGGAGCCTGGCCTGGCGACGACGCGGGGTACTCCGATGGGCCTTCCCCCCGCCCCCCGCCCCCGCCATGACTCACGGGTAGCTCCTCACTCGACTCGACTCGGTCCAGCACAGGGTGGCCCCGAGGAGGGGCAGCAGCCTCCAGCTAGTCCGAGGTGGCCAGGGAACCCCCGGCACGCCCCACCGGGTGTCGGGCCTGGGAGGCAAAGAGACAGGCAAGAGTGAGCTCCCCAGCCATGCTCCCGGGGTTGCCCCTGACGGCTCACCCCAGCTGCTCGGCGGCGGCGGCCCCCCAACCAGCTGCCGCCCGCACTCGGCCCGGAAAGGGTCCCGTCCCGGTCCCTTGGGGAGAGACCCCGCGAGGCCGGGCCTGGGCGGTCCGAGAGGGTCTGCTCTGGGGCAGGCGCCTCCCTCCAAAGGGGGACCCGGGGGTGGGGCTGCGCCGTCCACGGCCAATCGGGGAGAACGCGCATCCTGCGCGGAGCCTGGGCCCCTGGACTTCCCTGAGGGGCCTCGGCCTCATCACTCTGCTTCCCCCCCAGGATTCACACCCACCCACCCTTCTTCTCTTTCGGGCAGCAGTGCAGTGCAGTCAATCAGAGGGAAACTCTGGCAATGGAGTCGGCTCACAGCACAGGAGAGATGATCAACAAAGCCCAGGACAAGCACTGAGGAACCCTGTGGTTCTTCAGCTGGCACAAAAATGGTGCGGGACCAGGCCCACAAGGCCAAAGCCGGTCGGGGGCCGGGGGGGCGTCCCAGAAGGGAACGTAAGCGTTGGGGGCCAAACCGGCAAGGCTAAGGCTGGTGGCGGGGCCCGATGGCAAGGAAAGGATTGGGGGGAAACGGGCAAGGCAGCCCGGCTCCGCCACCCCTCGGCTAGGGGACTGGGGGCAGCACACCTAACGGCTCTGGGCCTCAGGGGACTCCTCTGGCAAAGGGGGAGGAAGCCGGGGAGCCCCACGGGGCACAGGGCCACGATCCTGGATCGGGCCCAGCACTGACAACAGGGTTCTGCACAGAGCCCGCGCTCACTAAATGCTACGGAAGGAATGAAAGAGGCGGGCTGGGGACCAGGCGAGCCGAGGGGAAAATGGGAGGCGAGGGGAGCAGGGGACAGGAGGGGTAAGGGTGCGACTGCGGCACGGCCCTAGGCCGCGGGGAAAGGTTCCGCCAGCGGAAAGGGTGAGGCTAGAGACAAAGGGCAGGCCAGGAGCAAAGGGGAGGGGAGTTAGACAAGTGAGGCCAGGAGAAGAGGTCGCAGCAGGAGACATGGGGAGGCGAGGAAAAAGGTTAGGCCCGGGAAAACAGGGCAGACCAGGACAAAGGCTGAGGCCGGGAGAAAAGGTCAGGCCAGGAGAAAAAAGTGAGCCGAGGAGAAAAGGTGGGCCCAGGACAAAAGGTTAGGCCGGGAGAAAAGGTGAGGCCGGGAGAAGAGGTCTGGCCAGGGGAAACAAGTAAGCCGAAGAGAAAAGCTGGGCCCACGACCAAAGGTTAGGCCGGGAGAAAAGGTGAGGCCGGGAGCAAAGCTTGGGCCGGGAGAAAAGGTCAGGCCTGGAGAAAAGTTCAGAATAGCAGAAAAGTTCCGACTAGCAAAAAAGGTCAGACTAGCAGAAAAGCTCAGACTAGCAGAAAATGTCAGACTAGCAGAAAAGGTCAGACTAAGAGAAAAGCTCGGACTAGCAGAAAATGTCAGACTAGCAGAAAAGGTCAGACTAGCAGAAAAGGTCAGACTAGCAGAAAAGGTCAGAATAGCAGAAACGGTCAGGCCAGGAGAAAAAAGTGAGCCAAAGAGGAAAGCTGGGCCCACGACCAAAGGTTAGGCCAGGAGAAAAGGTGAGGCCGGGAGCAAAGCTTTGGCCAGGAGAAAAGGTCAGGCCAGGAGAAAAAAGTGAGCCGAGGAGGAAAGCTGGGCCCACAACAAAAGTCAGGCCGGGAGAAAAGGGGAGGCCGGGAGCAAAGGTTGGGCCAGTAGAAAGGGTCAGACAGGAAGAAAAGGTGAGGCCGGGAGCCAAGGTTTGGCAAGGGAAAAAGGTGAGGTGCGGGACAAAGGTGAGGGCAGGGGCCAAGGGGAGACAGGGGGACAGGGGAGGCCAGGAGAAACCGGGAGGCCCGAAGAAAAGGTGAAGCCAGGGAAAAAGGTCAGAGGAGGAGAAAAGGTGGGACCCGGAGAAAAGATTTGGCCCGGGAAAACAGGTCAGACCAGGAGCAAAAGGTCAGGCCTGGAGCAAAGGTGGGGCCGGGAGAAAAGTTGGGCCAGGAGCAAAGGTTTGGCCGGGAGCAAAGGTTTGGCCGGGAGCAAAGGTCAGACCAGCCAAAAAGGTCCGACGAGGAGCAAAGGCTGGGCGAGGGAAAAAGGGGAGGCCAGGATAACAAGGGGAGCCGGGGAGGAAAGGTGGGCCCAGGAGAAAAGGGGGCACTCGAGGAAACCGGTGGCGCTCGGGGCCAAGGTCCGGCCCGGAGCCGAGGGGAGGCCAGGAGACAAGATTGGGCACGGGGCCAAGGGGAGGCCGGGACAAAAGATGAGGGCCAGAGCCAGGGTTGCTTGCGCGGAAGGCAAAAGGGTCGGCCCGGGAAAGAGGTCAGTCCCGGATGGAGCCAAGTTCGGCCGAGGCCCAAACGTGGGCCGAGGCCACAAGGGGAGGTGGGGAGGGGGAAAGAAGAGACCAGGAGAGAAAAGGGAAACCGACTGAGAAGAACAGGTTGGGCCGGGAGCAAAGGGGAGAGGCCGGGAAGAAAGGGGAGGCCAGGGAGACAGTTGGGCGAGGGGAAGAGGTGAGGCCGGGAGCAAAGGGCAGAGCCGCCGCCGCCAAGCTTTGGCTAGGGCCAAAGTTGGGGCGAGGGAGGAAAGGTCAGAGCCAGGGCCAAGGTTGGGCCGGCAGACCAAGGGGAGGAGAGGGAGCCAAGGGAGGCAGGAGCAGAGGGGACGGCAGGAGACAAGGGGAAGCGAGGCCAAAGGTGAGGGCCGGGAAAAGAGGTGAGACCGGCCAGGGGCCAAGGGGAGGCCGGGAGGCAAGAGGGAGCCGAGGAGAAAAGGTGGGCCCCGGAGAAGAGCAGGGGAGGCCAGGAAGAAAGGGGAGGCCAGGCAAAGAGTGGGGCGGCGAGGGGACAAGGGGAGGCCAGGGCAAAAGGTCAGACCAGGAGCAAAGTTCGGGCCAGGAGAGGAAAAGTCCGAGGAGGGCAAGAGGGGAAGCCCGGGAATAAAGGGCAGGCCAGGAGCCAAGGTGGGGGGAGGGAAAGAAGGGAGGGAAAAAGAGGGGACAAAGCGGGGGAGCCGTCTGTCCGGGGGGCAGGCAGGCTGCGAGGCGGCAGCAGAAGAAGGAGGGAGAAGAAGAAGCCTCCTCCTGGGCAGCCGGCTGGTCTGCGGGAAGGGAGGCGGAAGCGGAGGAAGCAGAGGAGGCAGAGGAGGCGAAGGCGGACGGCTGGTCCGCCAGGGCCCGGCGGTGCAGCCGCTCGGGGCCGGGAGCCTTCCCCCGGTGGCGGCGGCGACGACGATGACGACGACGACGGGGGCGACTCGGAGGGTCCTGCCCCCCGCCCCCCCACCCCCCAGGACTCACGTGCAGCTCCTCTCCTCCCGCGACTGGGCTCAGGGAAGAAGCAGCCTGCGGTGGCCCCGACGAGGGCCGGGCAGCAGCCTGCAGCGGGCCCCAGCGGGCCGGGGTAGCCACGGCACGCCCCACCGGGGTTCGGGTCTGGGAGGGCAAGAGAAAGAAAGGCCAGAGTGAGTGAGCCAGCGAGCCAGCGAGCTCCTGCCTCCACCCTGGCTGGGGGGGGCGGGGGGAGGCGCACCCCCTGCCCTCCCGCGGCTCCTCAGCTGGGCCCCGCGGCGTCGCCGTCAGCCTACCCCGTCCCACCCCGGCCGCCCTCAGCCCGGAAAGAGGCCCAGCTGTGTGGAGCGGGAGGGTCTCCTCGGGAGTTCCTGCGTTGCCCTGGTAGAGGAGGGGGGCCCGCCCCTCGAAGCGGCCCAGGCAAGGTGGCGGGGAGGGGAGCCCGCAAGACTGAGGCAGGGGGGAGGCGGGCCGCAGGCCAAGGGGGTGGGGTCGGGATCGGCTCGGTCCCCAGCCTAGCCGAGAGGACTCGCTGGGCGCACGGAGGCGGGGCGCCTGGGCTCCCTGGAGGGGCCTGCGCCTCTTCCCGCCACGAGTCCCCCAGACAGACACACACCCCCGCCCCACCCCCTTGCTCTCAGGGGTGGCAGCGCAGAGGTCACGCAGGGAGAGGCCAAAGGGGGGAGGGTAGTCCGCCCCCAGGAGAAGATCGAGGCTCCTCCAAGCCGACGAGCGGCACCGAGCCCCCGGCGGGGGCTGCCACGGGCCCCACCATGGGGCGGGGGCCGAGCCCGCCAGCCCAAAGTGGGGGGGCGGGGACCCAGAGAGGAATACTCAGGGCTTGAGGCCAAAGCGGCAAGGCAAAAGCCGCAAGTTGGGGGGGTGGCTGGGGCCAAGGGGAGGCGAGGGCAACTGAGGAGACCCGTGGAACCAGTGAGGCCCGGGGTGGACCCGTGAGGCCGAGGGAGGGAGGAAGGGCGGCCCCGGGAAGAAGGTGGCGAGACCGGGACAATAACAGGCGAGGCGAGGGGAGACGGGGGGTGGGGCGGCTTGGGGGCAAGTGGAGGCCGGGAGAAAAAATCAGTGAGCCCAGGACAAAAGGGGGGGCAGGAGAAAAGTGGGGGGCTGGGAAGAAAGGGGAGGCCCGAGACACAGTTGGGCTTGGGCAAGTGGGGAGGCCCGGAGAAAGGGGGGCGCCCGGGGTCAAGGGGAGTCCCGGGAAGAAAGGTGGGTGAGAGGAAAAGGTCAGGCAAGGGTAAAGGGTGGGGCGAGGCGAAAAGCTGACAGGAGTTGGCAAAGGTGGGGGCGGGGGCCAAGGGGAGACAGGGGGCCACAGGAGGCAACGAGAAAGGGGAGGCTCAGGGAAAATGGGAGAGGCCAGGAGCAAAGGTTAGGGTCAGAGAAAAGATGGGGCGAGGGCCCCAGGTGGGGCGAGAGGAGAAGGTGAAGCCCGGGTAAAAGTGGGGGAAAAGGGGAGGCCGGGAGCAAAGGATTGGCGAGGGAAAAAGGTGAGGTGAGTGAGAAAGGTGAGGTCAGGGGCCAAGGGGTGACCGGGGGACAGGGAAGACCAGGAAAAACCGGGTGGCCCGAAGAAAATGTTAAGCCAAGGAAAAAGGTCAGAGGAGGAGAAAAGGTGGGCCCAGGAGAAAAGGTTTGGCCCGGGAAAACAGGTCAGACCAGGAGAAAAAGCTTAGACCGGGAGCAAAGTTGTGGCCGGGAGAAAGGTTAGGCCAGGAGCAAAGGTTTGGCCAGGAGCAAAGGTCAGACCAGCCAAAAAGGTCCGACTAGGAGCAAAGGCTGCGCTAGGGAAAAAGGGGAGGCCAGGAGAACAAAGGGAGAGGAGGAGGAAAGGTGAGCCCAGGAGAAAACGGGGCACTCGAGGAAACAGGTGGCGCTCGGGGCAAAGGTCTGGCCCGGGAACAAGGTGGGCCCGGCCCAAATCCGAAGGGAGTGGGCAGAGTGGAGCCCGGGGCAAAGATCAGGCGCGGAGCCGAGGTGAGGCCAGGAGAAAACATTGGCCTCGGGGCAAGGTGAGGCCGGGAAAAAGGCGAGGGCCAGAGCAAGGGTTTCTTTCGCTGAAGGTAAAAGGGTCAGCCCGGGAAAGAGGTCAGGCCCGGAGCCAAGGTGGGCCTAGGCCAAAAGGTGGGGCTAGGCCAAAAGGGGAGGTGGTGAGGGGTAAAGGGGAGGCCAGGAGAGAAAAGGGAGCCGACCGAGGACAACAGGTTGGGCCGGGAGCAAAGGGGAGAGGCTGGCACGAAATGGGAGGCCAGGGAGACAGTTGGGCGAGGGGAAGAGATGAGGCCGGGAGCAAAGGGCAGAGCCACCGCCGACAAGCTTTGGTTAGGGCCAAAGGTGGGGCGAGGGGGAAAAGGTCAGACCCAGGGCCAAGGTTGGGCCGGGAGACCAAGGGGAGGGGAGGGAGCCAAGGGAGGCTAGGAGCAGAGGGGACAGCAGGAGACAAGGGGAGGTGAGGCCAAAGGTGAGGGCCCAGAAAAGATGTCAGAGCGGCCAGGGGCCAAGGGGAGGCCGGGAGGCAAGAGGGAGCCGAGGAGAAAAGGGGGGCCCCGGAGAAGAGCAGGGGAGGCCGGGAAGAAAGGGGAGGCCAGGCAAAGAGTGGGGCGGCGAGGGGACAAGGGGAGGCCAGGGCAAAAGGTCAGGCCGGGAGGAAAGGTCGGGCCAGGCGAGGAAAGGTCCCACGAGGGCAAGAGGGGAAGCCCGGGAAAAAAGGGCAGGCCCGGAGCCAAGGTGGGGCGAGGGGAAGAAGGGAGGGAAAAAGAGGGGACAAAGCGGGGGAGCCGTCGGTCCGGGGGGTGGCCGGCTCCCGCGAGGCGGCAGCAGAAGAGAGATGGAGAAGAAGAAGCCTCCTCCTGGGTGGCCTGTTGGTCTGGGGGAAGGAAGGCGGAGGTGGAGGAGCCGGAGGAGGCGGAGGCGGACGGCTGGTCCGCCAGGGCCCGGCGGGCCAGCTGCTCCAGGCCGGGAGCCTTCCCCCGGCGGCGGCGATGACAACGAGGACGGGGGAGACTCGGAGGGTCCTGCCTCCCGCCTCCCCCCCCCATGACTCACGTGCAGCTCCTCTACTCCCGCGACTGGGCTCAGGGAAGAAGCAGCGCGGGGTGGCCCCCCCGAGGGCCGGGCAGCAGCCTGCAGCGGGCCCCAGCGAGCCCGGGCAGCCCCGGCACACCCAACCGGGTGTCGGGC
>NC_041733.1:40696837-40724337 GCF_004115215.2 Ornithorhynchus anatinus | reverse complement strand
GTGAGGCCGGGAGAAAAGTTAGGCCAGGAGCAAAGGTTTGGCCGGGAGCAAAGGTCAAACCAGCTGAAAAGGTCCGACGAGGAGCAAAGGCTGGGCGAGGGAAAAAGGGGAGGCCAGGAGAACAAAGAGAGCCGAGGAGGAAAGGTGGGCCCAGGAGAAAAGGGGGCACGCGAGGAAATGGGTGGCGCCCGGGGCCAAGGTCAGGCGCGGAGCCGAGGGGAGGCCAGGAGACAAGATGGGGTTCGGGGCCAAGGGCGAGGGCCAGTGGCAGGGTTACTTGAGTGGAAGGCAAAAGGGTCAGCCCGGGAAAGAGGTCAGGCCCAGACGGAGCCAAGGTGGGATGAGGCCAAAACGTGGGGCGAAGCCAAAAGGGGAGGTGGTGAGGGGGAAAGGGGAGGCCAGGAGCGAAAAGGGAGCCGACCAAGGACAACAGGTTGGGCCGGGAGCAAAGGGGAGAGGGCGGGAAGAAAGGGCAGCCCAGGGAGACAGTTGGGTGAGGGGAAGAGGTGAGGCCGGGAGCAAAGGGCAAACCCGCCAACAAGCTTTGGCTAGGGACAAAGGTGGGGCGAGGGGGGAACGGTCAGACCCAGGGCCAAGGTTGGGCCGGGAGACCAAGGGGACGGGAGGGAGCCAAGGGAGGCCAGGAGCAGAAGGGACGGCAGGAGACAAGGAAAGGCGAGGCCAAAGGTGAGGGCCGGGAAAAGAGGTCAGTCCGGCCAGGGGCCAAGGGGAGGCCGGGAGCCAAGAGGGAGCCGAGGAGAAAAGGTGGGCCCCAGAGAAGAGCAGGGCAGGCCTGGAAACAAAGGGAGGCCAGGAAAAGAGTGGGGTGGCGAGGGGACAAGGGGAGGCCAGGGCAAAAGGTCAGGCCGGGAGCAAAGGTCGGTCCAGGAGAGCAAAAGGTCTCACGAGGGCAAGAGGGGAAGCCCGGGAAAAAAGGGCAGGCCCGGAGCCAAGGTGGGGCGAGGAGAAGAAGGGAGGGAAAGAGAGGGGACAAAGCGGGGGAGCCGTCACTCCGGGAGGTGGCCGACTCCTGCGAGGCGGCAGCAGAAAAAAGATGGAGAAGAAGAAGCCTCCTCCTGGTCGGCCTGCTGGTCTGGGGGAAGGGAGGCCGAGGCGGAGGAGGCGGAGGTGGCGGAGGTGGACGGCTGGTCCGCCAGGGCGCGGCGGTCCAGCCGCTTGGGGCTGGGAGCCTTCCCCCGGGCAGCGGCGGCGACAACGACGACGACGACGGGGGCGACTCGGAGGGTCCTGCCCCCCGCTCCCCCCACCCCCCAGGACTCACGTGCAGCTCCTCTCCTCCTGCGACTGGGCTCAGGGAGGAAGCAGCCCGGGGTGGCCCCGCCGAGGGCCGGGCAGCAGCCTGAGGTGGGCCCCAGCGGGCCGGGGCAGCCACGGCACGCCCCACCGGGGTTTGGGCCTGGGAGGGCAAGAGAAAGAAAGGCCAAGAGTGAGTGAGCGAGCGAGCCAGCAAGCCAGCGAGCTCCCTCCTCCACCCTGGCTGGAGGGGGCGGGGGGGGCACCGCCTGCCTTCCCGCGGCTCCTCAGCCGGGCCCTACAGCGTTGCCGTCAGCCTCCCCTGCCCCGGCCACCCTCAGCCCGGAAAGAGCCCCAGCTGCGCGGAGCGGGAGGGTCTCCTCGGGGGTGCCTGCGCTGCCCTGGGATAGGAGGGGGGCCCGCCCCTCGAAGCAGCCCAGGCGAGGAGGCGGGGAGGGGAGCCGTCCAGAATGAGGCAGGGGGGAGGCCGGGCCACAGGCCAAGGGGGTGGTCAGGATCGGCTCGGTCCCCGGCCAAGCCGAGAGGACTTGCTGGCCGCACGGTGGCGGGGCGCCTGGGCTCCCTGGAGGGGCCTGCGTCTCATCCCGCCACGAGTCCCCCAGACAGACACACACACCTGCCCCGCCCCCTTGCTTTCTGGGGTAGCAGGGCAGGGGTCACGCAGGGAGAGGCCAAAGGGGGGAGGGCAGTCCACCCCCAGGAGAAGACCGAAGCTCCTCCAAGCTGACGAGCGGCACCGAGCCCCCGTCAGGGGCTGCCACGGGCCCCACCATGGGGCGGGGGCCGAGCCCGTCTGCCCAAAGTAGGGGGGCGGGGACCCAGAGGGGAACGCTCAGGGCTTGTGGCCAGAGTGACAAGGCAAAGGCCGCAAGGGGGGGGCCTGGGGCCAAGGGGAGGCAAGGCCAATCGGGGACACCCGTGGAACCGGTCAGGCCCAGGGGGGACCCGTGAGGCCGAAGGAAGAAGAGCGGCCATGGGGAGAAGGCGGCGAGATGGGGAGAAGAACAGCCGAGGCGAGGGGAGACCAGGGCAGGGGGGCTTGGGGGCAAGGGGAGGCCACAAGGGGGGGCAGGAGAAAAGAGGGGGTGGCAGGAAGAAAGGGGAGGCCCGAGACACAGTTGGGCTCGGGCAAGTGGGGAGGCCCGGAGAAAGGGGGCCCCCCGGCATCAAGAGGAGGCCCGGGAAGAAAGGTTGGCTAGAGGAAAAGGTCAGGCGAGGTGAAAGGTTGGGGTGAGATGAAAAGGGGAGGGGAGTTGGCAAAGGTTGGGTCAGGGGCCAAGGGGAGACAAGCGGCCACGGGAGGCAACGAGAAAGGGGAGGTTCAGGGAAAAGGGGAGAGGACAGGAGCAAAGTTTAGGGCCGGAGAAAAGATGGGGCAAGGGCCCCAGGTGGGGCGAGAGGAGAAGGTGAAGCCCGGGAAAAAGTGGGGCCGGGAGTGGGCAAAGGGGGACTCCGTGGCAAAGGGGAGACAGGGGGAAAGGGAGTTAGGCCAGGAGAAAGGGGGTGGCTAGGGAAAAAGGTCAGGCCGTGAGCAAAGGTCGGGCCGGGAGCAAATGTCGGGCCGGGAGCAAAGGTGGCGCTAGGGGCACAAGAGGGAGCTAGGGAAACAGGGGATGCAAAAGGAGGGGACAACTCAGGGGACCCGTCCGTCCTCTCTTGAAGCCTCCTGAGAAGAAGAAGAAGAAGAAGAAGAAGAAGAAGAAGAAGAAGAAGAAGAATCCACCTCCTCCTCCTCATCCTCCTCCTGCTGACCTGGGGGAAGCCACTTAGGAGGCCTTTTCTTCCAGGAACTGGCGGTCCAGCAGCTCGGTGCGGGAGCCTGGCCTGACGACAACGCGGGCTACTCCGTTGGTCCTTCCCCCCACGCTGCCCCCCCCATCACTCACGGGCAGCTCCTCACTCATCTCGGCTTGGTCCAGCACGGGGTGGCCCTGCGGAGGGGCGGTAGCCTCCAGGTAGCCCGAGGTGGCCAGGGAACCCCCGGCACGCCCCACCGGGCGTCGGGCCTGGGAGGCAAAGAGACAGGCAAGAGTAAGCTCCACAGCCATGCTCCCGGGGTTGCCCCTGCTGGCTCACCCCGGCAGCTTGGCGGCGGCGTCCCCCCCACCCGCCCCCACCTGCACTCAGAGCAGAAAGGGTCCCGTCCCGGTCCCCTGGGGAGAGACCCCGCGAGGCGGAGCCTGGGCGGACCGAGAGGTTCTGCTCTGGGGCCAGCGCCTCCCTCGGAAGGGGGACCCGGGGGTGGGGCTGCTCCATCGCCGGCCAATCGGGGAGAATGCGCATCCTGCGCAGAGCCCGGGCCCCTGTGCTTCCCTGAGGGGCCTCGGCCTCATCACTCTGCTTCCCCCGCAGGATTCACACCCACCCACCCTTCTTCTCTTTGGGGCAGCAATGCAATCCAGTCAATCAGAGGGAAACTCTGGCAATGGAGTCGGCTCACAGTACAAGAGAGATGATCCGCAAAGCCCAGGACAAGCACTGAGGAACCCTGTGGTTCTTCAGCTGGCACAAAAATGGTGCGGGACCAGGCCCGCAAGGCCAAAGCCAGGCGGGGGGCGGGGGAGCGTCCCAGAAGGGAACGTAAGCTTTGGGGGCCAAACCGGCAAGGTTAAGGTTGGGGGGGTGGGGGCGATGGCAAGGAAAGGATTGGGGGGAAACGGGCAAGGCAGCCCGGCTCCACCACCCCTCGGCTAGGGGACTGGGGGCAGCTCACCTAACGGCTCTGGACCTCAGGGGAATCCTCTGGCAAAGGGGGAGGAAGCCGGGGAGCCCCACGGGGCACGGGGCCACAATCCTGGTTCGAGCCAAGCGCTGACAACAGGGCTCTGCACAGAGCCCGCGCTCACTAAAGGCTACGGAAAGAATGACAGGGTGGGCCGGGGACAAGATGAGCCCAGGGCAAAATGGGAGGCGAGGGGAGCAGGGGACAGGAGGGGTAAGGGTGCGTCTGCGGCACGGCCCTAGGCCGCGGGGAAAGGTTCCGCGAGGGGAAAGGGTGAGGTAAGAGACAAAGGGCAGGCCAGGAGCAAAGGGGAGGGGAGTTAGACAAGTGAGGCCAGGAGAAGAGGTCGCAGCGGGAGACAAGGGGAGACGAGGAAAAAGGTTAGGTCCGGGAAAACAGGGCAGAACAGGACAAAGGCTGAGGGCGGGAGAAAAGGTCAGGCCAGGAGAAACAAGTGAGCCGAGGAGAAAAGCTGGGCCCACAACCAAAGGTTATGCCGGGAGCAAAGGTGAGGCCAGGAGCAAAGCTTGGGCCAGGAGAAAAGCTCAGGCCCGGAGAAGAGCTCAGGCTACCAGAAAAGGTCAGGCTAGCAGAAAAGGTCAGACTAGCAGAAAAGCTCAGACTAGCAGAAAAGCTCAGACTAGCAGAAAAGCTCAGGCTAGCAGAAAATGTCAGACTAGCAGAAAAGGTCAGGCCAGGAGAAAAAAGTGAACCAAAGAGGAAAGCTGGGCCCACGACAAAAGGTCAGGCCGGGAGAAAAGCTGAGGCCGGGAGCAAAGCTTGGGCCAGGAGAAAAGGTCAGGCCGGGAGAAAAGCTCAGGCTACCAGAAAAGGTCAGACTAGCAGAAAAGGTCAGAGTAGCAGAAAAGCTCAGTCTAGCAGAAAAGGTCAGACTAGCAGAAAAGGTCAGGCCAGGAGAAAAAAGTGAACCAAAGAGGAAAGCTGGGCCCACGACAAAAGGTCAGGCCGGGAGAAAAGCTGAGGCCGGGAGCAAAGCTTGGGCCAGGAGAAAAGGTCAGGCCGCGAGAAAAGCTCAGACTAGCAGAAAAGGTCAGGCAAGAAGAAAAAAAGTGAGCCGAGGAGAAAAGGTGGGCCCAGGACAAAAGGTTAGGCCGGGAGAAAAGGGGAGGCCGGGAGCCAAGGTTTGGCGAGGGAAAAAGGTGAGGTGAGGGACAAAGGTGAGGGCAGGGGCCAAGGGGAGACAGGGGGACAGGGGAGGCCAGGAGAAACCGGGACATCCGACGAAAAGGTGAAGCCAGGGAAAAAGGTCAGAGGAGGAGAAAAGGTGGGCCCCGGAGAAAAGGTTTGGCCAGGGAAAACAGGTCAGACCAGGAGAAAAAGGTCAGGCCGGGAGCAAAGTTGGGGCCGGGAGAAAAGTTGGGCCAGGAGCAAAGGTTTGGCCGGGAGCAAAGGTCAGACCAGACGAAAAGTTCCGACGAGGAGCAAAGGCTGGGCGAGGGAAAAACGGGAGGCCAGGAGAACAAGGGGAGCCGAAGAGGAAAGGTGGGCCCAGAAGAAAAGAGGGCACTCGAGGAAACCGGTGGCACTCGGGGCCAAGGTCCGGCCCAGAGCCGAGGGGAGGCCAGGAGACAAGAGGGGGTTCGGGGCCAAGGGGAGGCCGGGACCAAAGGCGAGGGCCAGAGCCAGGGTTGCTTTCGCGGAAGGCAAAAGGGTCGGCCGGGGAAAGAGGTCAGGCCCGGATGGAGCCAAGGTGGGCCGAGGCCCAAACGTGGGGCGAGGCCAAAAGGGGAGGTGGGGAGGGGTAAAGGGGAGGCCAGGAGAGAAAAGGGAAACCGACCGAGGAGAACAGGTTGGGCCGGGAGCAAAGGGGAGAGGTCGGGAAGAAAGGGGAGGCCAGGGAGACAGTTGGGCGAGGGGAAGAGGTGAGGCCGGGAGCAAAAGGCACAGCCGCCGCCGCCAAGCTTTGGATAGGGCCAAAGGTGGGGCGAGGGGGGAACGGTCAGACCCAGGGCCAAGGTTGGGCCGGGAGACCAAGGGGAGGGGAGGTAGCCAAGGGAGGCCAGGAGCAGAGGGGACGGCAGGAGACAAGGGGAGGCGAGGCCAAAGGTAAGGGCCAGGAAAAGAGGTCAGACCGGCCAGGGGCCAAGGGGAGGCCGGGGGCCAAGAGGGAGCCGAGGAGAAAAGGTGGGCCCCGGAGAAGAGCAGGGGAGGCCGGGAAGAAAGGGGAGGCCAGACAAAGAGTGGGGCGGCGAGGGGACAAGGGGAGGCCAGGACAAAAGGTCCGGCCGGGAGCAAAGGAGAGGAGAGGTCCGACGAGGGCAAGAGGGGAAGCCCGGGAAAAAAGGGCAGGCCAGGAGCCAAGGTGGGGCGAGGGGAAGAAGGGAGGGAAAAGAGGGGACAAAGCAGGGGACTGAGTCGTTGGCCCGGGGGGGTGGCCGGCTACTGCGAGGCGGCTGCAGAAGAAAGATGAAGAAGAAGAAGCCTCCTCCTGGGCGGCCGGCTGGTCTGCTGGAAGGGAGGTGGAGGCGGAGGAGGGGGAGGAAGCGGAGGGGGCGGAGGCCGACCGCTGGTCCGCTAGGGCCCGGCGGTGCAACCGCTCGGGGCCGGGAGCCTTCCCCCGGCGGGGGCGACGACGGGGCGACTCGGAGGGTCCTGCCACCCGCCCCCCAACCCCCCATGACTCACGTGCAGCTCCTCTCCTCCCGCGACTGGGCTCAGGGAAGCAGCAGCCTGGGGTGGCCCCGCCGAGGGCCGGGGGGCAGCCTGCAGCGGGCCCCAGCGGGCCGGGGCAGCCCTGGCACGCCCCACCAGGGTTCGGACCTGGGAGGGCAAGGGAAAGAAAGGCCAGAGTGAGGGAGCAAGCGAGCCAGCGAGCTCCCGCCTCCACCCTGGTTGCGGGGAGCGGGGGGTGGGGGCGCACCCCCTGCCCTCCCGCGGCTCCTCAGCCGGGCCCCGCGGCCTCGCCCTCAGCCTCCCCCGCCCCGCCCCGGGCGCCCTCAGCCCGGAAAGAGGCCCAGCTGCGTGGAGCGGGAGGGTCTCCTCGGGGGTGCCTGGGAGAAAAAAGTGAGCCGAAGAGAAAAGGTGGGCCCTGGACAAAAGATGAGGCCGGGAGAAAAGGTGAGGCCGGGAGCAAAGCTTGGGGCAGGAGAAAAGGTGAGGCCGGGAGAAAAACTCAGAGGAGCAGAAAAGGTCAGACTAGCATGAAAGGTCAGACTAGCAGAAAAGGTCAGGCCCGGAGAAAAAAGTGAGCCGAGGAGAAAAGGTGGGCCCAGGACAAAAGGTCAGGCCGGGAGAAAAGGTGAGGCCGGGAGCAAAGGTTTGGTGAGTGAGAAAGGTGAGGTAAGAGGCCAAGGGGAGACTGGGGGACAGGGGAGGCCAAGAGAAACTGGGAGGCCCGTAGAAAAGGTTAAGCCAGGAAAAAAGGTCAGAGGAGGAGAAAAGCTGGGCCCAGGAGAAAAGCTTTGGCTAGGGAAAACAGGTCAGACCAGGAGCAAAAGCTTAGGCCAGGAGCAAAGGTGTGCCCGGGAGAAAAGTCAGGCCAGGAGCAAAGGTTTGGCTGGGAGCAAAGGTCAGACCAGCCAAAAAGGTCCGACTAGGAGCAAAGCCTGCGCTAGGGAAAAAGGGGAGGCCAGGAGAACAAAGGGAGCCGACGAGGAAAGGTGGGCCCAGGAAAAAAGGGGGCACTTGAGGAAACAGGAGGCGCTCGGGGCCAAGGTCCGGCCCGGGAACAAGGTGGGCCCGGCCCAAAGCCGAGGGGAGTGGGCAGAGTGGAGCCCGGGGCAAAGATCAGGCGCGGAGCCGAGGTGAGGCCAGGAGACAAGATTGGGCTTGGGGCCAAGGTGAGGCCGGGACAAAAGGCGAGGGCCAGAGCAAGGGTTTCTTTCGCTGAAGGTAAAAGGGTCGGGCCGGGAAAGAGGTCAGGCCCGGACGGAGCCAAGGTGGGCCTAGGCCAAAACGTGGGGCGAGGCCTAAAGGGGAGCTGGTGAGGGGGAGGGGGAGGTCAGGAGAGAAAAGGGAGCCGACCAAGGAGAACAGGTTGGGCCGGGAGCAAAGGGGAGAGGCCGGCAAGAAAGGGAAGGCCAGGGAGACAGTTGGGCTAGGGGAAGTGGTGAGGCCGGGAGCAAAGGGCAGACCCGCCAACAAGCTTTGGCTAGGGCCAAAGGTGGGGCGAGGGAGGAAAGGTCAGACCCAGGGCCAAGGTTGGGCCGGGAGACCAAGGGGAGGGGAGGGAGCCAAGGGGAGGGGAGGGAGCAAAGGGAGCCCAGGAGCAGAGGGGACGGAAGGAGACAAGGGGAGGCGAGGCCAAAGGTTAGGGCCGGGAAAAGAGGTCGGCCAGGCCAGGGGCCAAGGGGAGGCCGGGAGCCAAGAGGGAGCCGAGGAGAAAAGGTTGGCCCCGGAGAAGAGCAGGGGAGGCCGGGAAGAAAGGGGAGGCCAGGAAAAGAGTGGGGCGAGGGGAAAATGGGGTGCCAGGGCAAAAGGTCGGGCCGGGAGCAAAGGTCGGGACAGGAGAGAAAAGTCCGACGAGGGGAAGAGGTGAAGCCCGGCAAAAAAGGGAAGGCCTGGAACCAAGGTTGGGCGAGGGGAAGAAGGGAGGGAAAAAGAGGGGACAAATCAGGGGACCCGTCCTACTGGGGGGGTGGCCGGCTCCTGAGAGGCGGCAGCAGAAGATAGGGGGAGAAGAAGAATTCTCCTCCTGGGCGGCCTGCTGGTCTGGGTGAAGGGAGGCGGAGGCGGAGGAGGCGGAGGCAGACGGCTGGTCTGCCAAGTACTAGCGGTCCAGCCGTTCGGGGCCGGGAGCCTTCCCCCGGCGGCGGCGACGACGACGATGACGACCTGGGCGACTCGGAGGTCCTGCCCCCCGCGCCCCCACCATGACTCACGTGCAGCTCCTCTCCTCCCGCGACTGGGCTCAGGGAAGAAGAAGCCCGGGGTGGCCCCGCCGAGGGCCGGGCAGCAGCCTGCAACGGGCCCGAGCTGGCCGGGGCAGCCCTGGCAGGCCCCACCGGGATTCGGGCCTGGGAGGGCAAGAGAAATAAAGGCTAGAGTGAGCCAGCCATCCGGCGAGCTCCCGACACCACCCTGGCTGAGGGGGCGGGGGGGCACCCCCTGCCCTTCCGCGGCTCCTCAGACGGGCCCCGCTCCGGCCTCCCTCAGCCCGGAAAGAGGCCCAGCTGGGCGGGGTGGGAAGGTCTCCTTGGGGGGCCTGCACTGCCCTGGGAGAGAAGGGGGGCCCACCCCTCGAAGCGGCCCAGGTGAGGAGGCGGGGAGGGGAGCCAGCCAGACTGAGGCAGGGGGGAGGCCGGGCCGCAGCCCAAGCGGGACGGGGGGGTCGGGATCGGCTCGGTCCCCGGCCAAGCCGAGAGGACTCGCTTGCTGCACGGAGGCGGGGCGCCTGGGCTCCCTGGAGGGGCCTGCGCCTCATCCCGCCACGAGTCCCCGGACAGACACACCCCCCCACCCCCCTGCTCTCTGGGGTAGCAGCGCAGGGGTCACACAGGGATAGGCCAAAGGGGAGAGGGCAGTCCGCCCCCAGGAGAAGACCGAGGCTCCTCCAAGCCAACGAGCGGCACCAAGCCCCCGTGGGGGCTGCCACGGGCCCCTCCATGGGGCGGCGGCCGAGCCCGCCAGCCCAAAGTGTGGGGGCGGGGATACAGAGGGGAACACTCAGGGCTTGGGGCCAAAGCGGCAAGGCGAAGGCCGCAAGCGGGGGGGCCTGGGGCCAAGGGGAGGCGAGGGCATCCGGGGAGACCCGTGGAACCGGTCAGGCCCGGGGGAGACCCGTGAGGCCGAGGAAGGAAGGGCGGCCCCGGGCAGAAGGTGGCGAGACGGGGAGAAGAACAGCCGAGGCGAGGGGAGACGGGGGGTGGCCTTGGGAGCAAGGGGAGACTGGGAGAAAGAAACTGTGAGCCTAGGACAGAAGGGGGAGCAGGAGAAAAGGGGGGTCCAGGAAGAAAGTGGAGGCCCGAGATACAGTTGGGCTCGGGCAAGTGGGGAGGCCCGGAAAAAGGGGGGGGCCCAGGGTCAAGGGGAGGCCCGGGAAGAAAGGTTGGAGAAAGGAAAAGGTCAGGCGAGGGGAAAGGGTGGGGCGAGGCGAAAAGAGGAGGGCAGTTGGCAAAGGTTGGGGCGGGGGCCAAGGGGAGACAGGGGGCCACGGGAGGCAACGAGAAAGGGAGGCTCAGGGAAAATGGGAGAGGCCAGGAGCAAAGATCAGGGCCGGAGAAAAGATGGGGCGAGGGCCCCAGGTGGGGCGAGAGGAGAAGGTGAAGCCCGGGAAAAAGTGGGGCCGGGTGAAAAGGGGACGGGAGGGGGCAAAGGGGAGACAGGGGGAAAGGTAGTTAGGCCAGGAGAAAGGGGGTGGCTAGGGAAAAAGGTCAGGCCAGGAACACAGGTCGGGCAGGGAGCAAAGGTGGCGATAGGGGGACAAGGTGGAGCCAGGGAAACAGGGGAGGCAAAAGGAGGGGACAACTCAGGGGACCCGTCTGTCCTCTCTTGAAGCCTCCTGAGAAGAAGAAGAAGAAGAATCCTCTTCCTCCTCCTCCTCCTCCTGCTGACCTGGGGGAAGCCACATAGGAGGTCTTTTCCTCCAGGAACTGGCGGTCCAGCAGCTCGGGGCGGGAGCCTGGCCTGGTGACGACGGGGGCTACTCCAATGGTCCTTCCCCATCCCGCTGCCCCCCCCATGACTCACGGGCAGCTCCTCACTCGACATGGCTCGGTCCAGCACGGGGTGGCCCCGCGGAGGGGCTGCAGCCTCCAGCTACTCCGAGGTGGCCAGGGAACTCCCGGCACGCCCCACAGTGCGTCGGGCCTGGGAGGCAAAGAGACAGGCAAGAGTGAGCTCCCCAGCCACGCTCCCGGGGTTGCCCCTGACGGCTCACCCCGGCTGCTCAGCGGTGGCGCCCCCCCACCAGCCCCCGCCCGCTCTTGGCCCGGAAGGGTCCCGTCGCAGTCCCTTGGGGAGAGACCCCGCGAGGCCGAGCCTGGGCGGTCCGAGAGGGTCTGCTCTGGGGCAGGCGCCTCCCTCCGAAGGGGGACCCGGGGGTGGGGCTGTGCCGTACTCGGCCAATCGGTGAGAACGCGCATCCTGCGCGGAGCCCGGGCCCCTGGACTTCCCTGAGGGGCCTCGGCCTCATCACTCTGCTTCCCCCCAAGATTCACACCCACCCACCCTTCTTCTCTTTGGGGCAGCAGTGCAGTCCAGTCAATCAGAGGGAAACTCTGGCAATGGAGTCGGCTCACAGCACAGGAGAGATGATCAACAAAGCCCAGGACAAGCACTGAGGAACCCTGTGGTTCTTCAGCTGGCACAAAAATGGTGCGGGACCAGGCCCACAAGGCCAAAGCCGGTCGGGGGGGGGGCGTCCCAGAAGGGAACGTAAGCGTTGGGGGCCAAACCGGAAGGCTAACGCTGCGGGGGGGCCCGATGGCAAGGAAAAGATTGGGGGGAAACGGGCAAGGCAGCCCGGCTCCGCCACCCCTCAGCTAGGGGACTGGGGGTAGCTCACTTAACGGCTCTGGGCCTCAGGGGACCCCTCTGGCAAAGGGGGAGGAAGCCGGGGAGCCCCACGGGGCACAGGGCCACGATCCTTGATCGAGCCCAGCGCTGACAACAGGGCTCTGCACAGAGCTCGCGCTCACCATAATGCTACAGAAGGATTGAAAGAGGCGGGCCGGGGACCAGGTGAGCCGAGGGGAAAATGGGAGGCGAGGGGAGCAGGGGACAGGAGGAGTAAGGGTGCATCTGCGGCATGTCCCTAGGCCGCGGGGAAAGTTTCCGTCAGCGGAAAGCGTGAGGCCAGAGACAAAGGGCATGCCACGAGCAAAGGGGAGGGGAGTTAGACAAGTGAGGCCAGGAGAAGAGGTCGCAGCAGGTGACAAGGGGAGGCGAGGAAAAAGGTTAGGCCTGGGAAAACAGGGCAGACCAGGACAAAGGCTGAGGCCGGGAGAAAAGGTCAGGCCAGGAGAAAAAAGTGAGCCGAGGAGAAAAGGTGGGCCCAGGACAAAAGGTTAGGCCGGGAGAAAAGGTGAGGCCGGGAGAAAAGTTTGGGCCGGGAGAAAAGGTCAGGCCGGGAGAAAAGCTCAGACTAGCAGAAAAGGTCCGACTAGCAGAAAAGGTCAGACTAGCAGAAAAGCTCAGACTAGCAGAAAATGTCAGACTAGCAGAAAAGGTCAGACTAGGAGAAAAGCTCGGACTAGCAGAAACGGTCAGACTAGGAGAAAAGCTCGGACTAGCAGAAAAGGTCAGCCTAGGAGAAAAGGTCGGACTAGCAGAAAAGGTCATACTAGCAGAAAAGGTCAGAATAGCAGAAAAGGTCAGAATAGCAGAAACGGTCAGGCCAGGAGAAAAAAGTGAGCCAAAGAGGAAAGCTGGGCCCACGACCAAAGGTTAGGCCGGGAGAAAAGGTGAGGCCGGGAGCAAAGCTTGGGCCGGGAGAAAAGGTCAGGACGGGAGCAAAGCTCAGACTAGCAGAAAAGGTCAGACTAGCAGAAAAGCTCAGACTAGCAGAAACAGTCAGGCCAGGAGAAAAAAGTGAGCCAAAGAAGAAAGCTGGGCCCACGACAAAAGGTCAGGCCAGGAGATAAGGTGAGGCCGGGAGCAAAGCTTTGGCCAGGAGAAAAGGTCAGGCTGGGAGAAAAGCTCAGACTAGCAGAAAAGGTCAGACTAGCAGAAAAGGTCAGGCCAGGAGAAAAATGTGAGCCGAGGAGGAAAGCTGGGCCCACGACAAAAGGTCAGGCCGGCAGAAAAGGGGAGGCCGGGAGCAAAGGTTGGGCCAGGAGAAAGGGTCAGACGGGAAGAAAAGGTGAGGCCGGGAGCCAAGGTTTGGCAAGGGAAAAAGGTGAGGTGTGGGACAAAGGTGAGGGCAGGGGCCAAGGGGAGACAGGGGGACAGGGGAGGCCAGGAGAAACCGGGAGGCCCGAAGAAAAGGTGAAGCCAGGGAAAAAGGTCAGAGGAGGAGAAAAGGTGGGACCCGGAGAAAAGATTTGGCCCGGGAAAACAGGTCAGACCAGGAGCAAAAGGTCAGGCCGGGAGCAAAGGTGGGGCCGGGAGAAAAGGGGGCACTCGAGAAAACCGTTGGCGCTCGGGGCCAAGGTCCAGCCCGGAGCCAAGGGGAGGCCAGGAGACAAGATTGGGCTCGGGGCCAAGGGGAGGCCGGGACAAAAGGCGAGGGCCAAACCAGGGTTGCTTTCGTGGAAGGCAAAAGGGTCGGCCCAGGAAAGAGGTCAGGCCCGGACGGAGCCAAGGTGGACTGAGGCCCAACCGTGGGACAAGGCCAAAAGGGGAGGAGGGGAGGGGGAAAGGGGAGGCCAGGAGAGAAAAGGGAAACCGACCGAGGAGAACAGGTTGGGCCGGGCGCAAAGGGGAGAGGCCTGCAAGAAAGGGGAGGCCAAGCAAAGACTGGGGCGGCGAGGGAACAAGGGGAGGCCAGGGCAAAAGGTCAGGCCGGGAGAAAAGGGGAGGCCGGGAGCAAAGGTCAGACCAGCCGAAAAAGTCCGACGAGGAGCAAAGGCTGGGCGAGGGAAAAATGGGAGGCCAGGAGAACAAAGGGAGCCGAGGAGGAAAGGTGGGCCCAGGAGAAAAGGGGGCACTCGAAGAAACAGGTGGTGCTCGGGGCAAAGGTCCAGCCCGGGAACAAGGTGGGCCCAGCCCAAAGCCGAGGGGAGTGGGCACAGTGGAACCCGGGGCAAAGGTCAGGCGCAGAGCCGTGGGGAGGCCAGGAGGCAAGATTGGGCTCGGGGCCAAGGTGAGGCCGGGACAAAAGGCGAGGGCCAGAGCAAGGGTTGCTTTCGCTGAAGGCAAAGGGGTCGGCCCGGGAAAGAGGTCAGGCCCGGAGCAAAGGTGGGCGTAGGCCAAAACGTGGGGCTAGGCCAAAAGGGGAGGTGGGGAGGGGGAAAGGGGAGGCCAGGAGAGAAAAGGGAGCCGAGGAGAACAGGTTGGGCCGGGAGCAAAGGGGAGAGGCCGGGAAGAAAGGGGAGGCCAGGGAGACAGTTGGGCTAGGGGAATAGGTGAGGCCGGGAGCAAAGGGGAGGCCGCAAGCCAAGGTTGGGCCGGGAGCAAAGGGCAGGCCAGGAGCCAAGGTGAGGGGAGGGAGCAAAGGGCAGGCCAGGAGCAGAGGGGACGGCAGGAGACAAGCGGAGGCGAGGCCAAGGGTTAGGGCCGGGAAAAGAGGTCAGACAGGCCAGGGGCCAAGGGGAGGCCAGGAGCCAAGAGGGAGCCGAGGAGAAAAGGTGGGCCCTGGAGAAGAGCAGGGGAGGCCGGGAAGAAAGGGGAGGCCAGGAAAAGAGTGGGGTGATGGGAAAAGGTGAGGCCACGGAAAAAGGTCAGGCCGGGAGCAAAGGTCGGGCCAGGAGAAAAAAGGTCCGACGAGGGGAAGAGGTGAAGCCCAGGAAAAAAGGGAAGGCCAGGAACCAAGGTTGGGAGAGGGGAAGAAGGGAGGGAAAAAGAGGGGACAAATCGGGGGACCCGTCGGTCCTGGGGGTGGCCGGTTCCTGAGAGGCAGCAGAAGAAAGATGGAGAAGAAGTCTCCTCCTTGGCAGCCTGCTGGTCTGGGGGAAGGGAGGAGGAGGCGGAGGCGGACGGCTGGTCCGCCAGGGCTTAGCGGTCCAGCCGCTTGGGGCCGGGAGCCTTCCCCGGCGGCGGCTACGACGACGACGACGGGGGCGACTCGGAGGGTCCTGGCCCCCGCCCCCCCCCCATGACTCACATGCAGCTCCTCTCCTCCCGCGACTGGGCTCAGTGAAGAAGCAGCCCGGGGAGGCCCCTCCGAGGGCCGGGCAGCAGCCTGCAGCGGGCCCGAGCTGGCCGGCGCAGCCCCAGCACGCCCCACCAGGGTTCGGGCCTGGGAGGGCAAGAGAAAGAAAGGCCAGAATGAGCGAGCGAGCAATCTCCCGCCTCCACCCTGCCTGGGGGGGGGCACCCCCTGCCCTCCCGCGGCTCCTCAGCCGGGCCCCGCAACGTCGCCGTCAGCTTCCCCGGCCCCACCCCGCCCCGGCCGCCCTCAGTCCAGAAAGAGGCCCAGCTGCGTGTTGCGGGAGGGTCTCCTCGGGGGGCCTGCGCTGCCCTGGGTGAGGAGGGGGGCCCGCCCCTCGAAGCGGGCCAGGCGAGGAGGCGGGGAGGGGAGCCGGGCAGACTGAGGTGGGGGGAGGCCGGCCCGCAGGTCAAGAGGGTGGTCAGGATCTGCTCCGTCCCCGGCCAACCGGAGAGGACTCGCTTGCCGCACGGAGGTGGGTGCCTGGGCTCTGTGGAGGGGCCTGCGCCTCATCCCGCCACGAGTCCCCCAGACAGACACCCCCGCCCCCGTACCCTGCTCTCTGGGGTAGCAGCGCAGTGGTCACGCAGGGAGAGGCCAAAAGGGGGAGGGGAGTCTGCCCCCAGGAGAAGACCGAGGATCCTCCAAGTCGAGGAGTGGCACCGAGCCCCCGTCGGGGACTGCCACGGGCCCCACCACGGGGCGGGGGCCGAGCCCGCCAGCCCATAGTGGGTGGGGCGGGGACCCAGAGGGGAACGCTCAGGGCTTGGGGCCAAAGTGGCAAGGTGAAGGCCGCAAGGGGGTGGGGGGCTGGGGCCAAGGGGAGGCGAGGGCAACCGGGGAGACCCGTGGAACCGGTCAGGCCCGGGGGGGCGACCCGTGAGGCCGAGGGAAGAAGGGCGGCCTCGGGGAGAAGGCGGCGAGACGAGGAGAAGAACAGCCGAGGCGAGGGGAGACCTGGGGGGGGGGCTTGGGGGTAAGGGGAGGCCGGGAGAAATAAACAGTGAGCCCAGGACAAAAGGAGGGTAAGGAGAAAAGGGGGGGCCGGGAAGAAAGGGGAGGCCCGAGACACAATTTGGCTCGGGCAAGTGGGGAGGCCCGGAGAAAGGGGGGCGGCCAGGGTCAAGGGGAGGCTCGGGAAGAAAGGTTGGTGAGAAGAAAAGGTCAGGCGAGGGGAAAGGGTGGGTGGAGGCGAAAAGGGGAGTGCAGTTGGCAAAGGTTGGGTCGGGGGCCAAGGGGAGACAGGGGGCCACGGGAGGCAATGAGAAAGGGGAGGCTCAGGGAAAACGGGAGAGGCCAGGAGCAAAGGTTTGGGCCAGAGAAAAGATGGGGCGAGGGACCCAGGTGGGCCGAGAGGAGAAGGTGAAGCCTGGGAAAAAGTGGGGCTGGGTGAAAAGGGGACGGGAGGGAGCAAAGGGGGGCTCCGGGGCAAAGGGGAGACAGGGGGAAAGGGAGTTAGGCCGGGAGAAAGGGGGTGGCTAGGGAAAAAGGTCAGGCCGGGAGCAAAGGTCGGGGTGGGAGCAAAGGTCGGGATGGGAGCAAAGGTGGCATTAGGGGGACAAGGGGGAGCCAGGGAAACAGGGGAGGCAAAAGGAGGGGACAAATCAGGGGACCCGTCCATCCTCTCTTGAAGCCTCCTGAGAAGAAGAAGAAGAAGAAGAAGAAGAAGAAGAAGAAGAAGAAGAAGAAGAAGAATCCTCCTCGGGCTGACCTGGGGGAAGCCACTTAGGAGGCCTTTTCCTCCAGGAACTGGCGCTCCAGCAGCTCAGGGCGGGAGCCTGGCCTGCCGATGACGCGGGCTACTCCGATGGTCCTTCCCCCGCCCCGCTGCCCCCCCCCATGACTCACGGGCAGCTACTCACTTGACTCGGCTCGGTCCAGCACGGGGTGGCCCCGCGGAGGGGCAGCAGCCTCCAGCTAGACCGAGGTGGCCAGGGATCCCCCGGCACGCCCCACCGGGCATCGGGCCTGGGAGGCAAAGAGACAGGCAAGAGTGAGCTCCCCAGCCACGCTCCCGGGGTTGCCCCTGACCGCTCACCCCGGCAGTTCGGCGGCGGCGTCCCCCCCACCCGCCCCCGCCCGCGCTCAGCCCGGAAAGGGTCTCGTCCCTGTCCCTTAGGGAGAGACCCCGCGAGGCCAAGCCTGGGCGGACCGAGAGGGTCTGCTCTGGGGCCGGCGCCTCACTCCCAAGGGGGACCCAGGGTTGGGGCTGCTCGATACCCGGCCAATCGGGGAGAAAGCGCATCCTGCGTGGACCCTGGGCCCCTGGGCTACCCGGAGGGGCCTCGGCCTCATCACTCTGCTCCCCCCCAGGATTCACACCCACCCACCCTTCTTCTATTTGGCGCAGCAGTGCAGTCCAGTCAATCAGAGGGAAACTCTGGCAATGGAGTCGGCTCACAGTACAAGAGAGATGATCAACAAAGCCCAGGACAAGCACTGAGGAACCCTGTGGTTCTTCAGCTGGCACAAAAATGGTGCGGGACCAGGCCCACAAGGCCAAAGCCGGTCGGGGGGGGGGGCGTCCCAGAAGGGAACGTAAGCGTTGGGGGCCAAACCGGAAGGCTAACGCTGCGGGGGGGCCCGATGGCAAGGAAAAGATTGGGGGGAAACGGGCAAGGCAGCCCGGCTCCGCCACCCCTCGGCTAGGGGACTGGGGGCAGCTCACCTAACGGCTCTGGGCCTCAGGGGACTCCTCTGGCAAAGGGGGAGGAAGCCGGGGAGCCCCACGGGGCACAGGGCCACGATCTTGGATTGAGCCAAGCGCTGACAACAGGGCTCTGCACAGAGCCCGCGCTCACTAAATGCTATGGAAGGAATGAAAGGGGCGGGCCGGGGACCAGGTGAGCCGAGGGGAAAATGGGAGTCGAGGGGTGCAGGGGACAGGAGGGGTAAGGTTGCGTCTGCGGCACGGCCCTAGGCCGCGGAGAAATGTACCGCCAGGGGAAGGGGTGAGGCCAGAGACAAAGTGCAGGCCAGGAGCAAAGGGGAGGGGAGTTAGACAAGTGAGGCCAGGAGAATAGGTCGCGGCAAGAGAGACAGGGGAGGCGAGCAAAAAGGTTAGGGCCGGGAAACAGGGCAGACCAGGACAAAGGCTGAGGCCGGGAGAAAAGGTCAGGCCAGGAGAAACAAGTGAGCCGAGGAGAAAAGCTGGGCCCACGACCAAAGGTCAGGCCGGGAGAAAAGGTTAGGCCGGGAGAAAAACTCAGACTAGCAGAAAAGGTCAGACTAGCAAAAAAGTTCAGACTAGCAGAAAAGCTCGGACTAGCAGAAAAGGTCAGACTATCAGAAAAGGACACACTAGCAGAAAAGATCAGACTAGCAGAAAAGGTCAGAATAGCAGAAAAGGTCACACTAGCAGAAAAGGTCAGACTAGCAGAAAAGGTCAGAATAGGAGAAAAGGTCAGACTAGCAGAAAAGGTCAGACTAGCAGAAAAGGTCAGGCCAGGAGAAAAAAGTGAACCAAAGAGGAAAGAGGGGCCCACGCCAAAAGGTCAGGCCGGGAGAAAAGGTTAGGCCGGGAGCAAAGCTCAGACTAGCAGAAAAGGTCAGACTAGCAGAAAAGGTCACACTAGCAGAAAAGGTCACACTAGCAGAAAAGCTCAGGCCAGGAGAACAAAGTAAGCTGAGGAGAAAAGCTGGGCCCAGGACAAAAGGTTAGGCCGGGAGCAAAGCTCAGGCTAGCAGAAAAGGTCACACTAGCAGAAAAGGTCACACTAGCAGAAAAGCTCAGGCCAGGCAAAAAAGTGAGCCGAGGAGAAAAGGTGGGCCCAGGACAAAAGGTTAGGCCGGGAGAAAAGGGGAGGCCGGGAGCAAAGCTTGGGCCAGGAGAAAAGGTCAGGCTGGGAGAAAAGCTCAGACTAGCAGAAAAGGTCAGACTAGCAGAAAAGCTCAGACTAGCAGAAAAGGTCAGACTAGCAGAAAAGGTCAGGACAGGAGAAAAAAGTGAGCCGAGGAGAAAAGGTGGGCCCAGGACAAAAGGTTAGGCAGGTAGAAAAGGGGAGACCGGGAGAAAAGCTCAGACTAGCAGAAAAGCTCAGACCAGCAGAAAAGGTGAGACTAGCAGAAAAACTCACACTAGCAGAAAAACTCAGACTAGCAGAAACGGTCAGACTAGCAGAAACCGTTAGGCCAAGAGAAAAAAGTGAACCGAAGAGCAAAGCTAGGCCCACGACCAAAGGTCAGACCGGGAGAAAAGGTGAGGCCGGGAGCAAAGCTCAGACTAGCAGAAAAGCTCAGACTAGCAGAAAAGGTCAGACTAGCAGAAAAGGTCAGGCCAGGAGAAAAAAGTGAGCCAAGGAGAAAAGGCAGGCCCAGGACAAAAGGTTAGGCCGGGAGAATAGGGGAGGCCGGGAGTAAAGGTTTGGCAAGGTGAGGTGAGGGACAAAGGTGAGGGCAGGGGCCAAGGGGAGACCGGGGGACGGGAGGCCAGGAGAAATCGGGAGGCCCGAAGAAAAGGTGAAGGCCGGGAAAAAGGTCAGAGGAGGAGAAAAGGTGGGCCCCGGAGAAAAGGTTTGGCCAGGAAAAACAGGTCAGACCAGGAGAAAAAGGTCAGGCCGGGAGCAAAGGTGGGGCCGGGAGAAAAGGTCAGACCAGCCGAAAAGGTCCGACGAGGAGCAAAGGCTGAGCGAGGGAAAAAGGGGAGGCCTGAACAACAAAGGGAGCCGAGGAGGAAAGGTGGACCCACGAGAAAAGGGGGCACTCGAGGAAACAGGTGGCGCCCGGAGCCAAGGTCAGGCCCGAAGCCGAGGGGAGGCCAGGAAACAAGATTGGGCTCGGGGCCAAGGTGAGGCGGGGACTAAAGGCGAGGGCCAGAGCCGGGGTTGCTTGTGCGGATGGCAAAAGGGTCAGGCCGGGAAAGAGGTCAGGCCCTGACGGAGCCAAGGGGGCCTAGGCCAAAACGTGGGGCGAGGCCCAAGGGGGAGGTGGGGAGGGGGAAAGGCGAGGCCAGGAGCGAAAAGGGAGCCGACCGAGGAGAACAGGTTGGGCCGGGAGCAAAGGGGAGAGGCCGGCAAGAAAGGGGAGGCCGGGGAGACAGTTGGGCGAGGGGAAGAGGTGAGGCCGCGAGCAAAGGGGAGCCCGCAGGCCGCCAAGGTTGGGCCGGGAGCAAAGGGGAGACCCGCCGACAAGCTGGGAGGGGAGTCGGCCAGACTGAGGCAGGGGGGAGTCCGGGCCGCAGGCCAAGGGGGGTGGTTGGGATCGGCTCGGTCCCCGGCCAAGCTGAGAGGACTCGCTGGCCGCACGGAGGCGGGGCGTCTGTGGTCCCTGGAGGGGCCTGGGCCTCATCCCGCCACGAGTCCCCCATACAGACACACACCCCCGCCCCGTCCCGCCCCCTTGCTCTCTGGGGTAGCAGCGCAGGTGTCACGCAGGGAGAGGCCAAAGGGGGGGAGGGCAGTCCGCCCCCAGGAGAAGACCGAGGCACCTCCATGCCGACGAGCGGCACCGAGCCCCCGTCGGGTGCCACCACGGGGCCCACCATGGGGCGGGGGCCGAGCCCGCCAGCCCAAGGTGGGGGGGCGGGGACCCAGAGGGGAACGATCAGGGCTTGGGGCCAAATCGGCTGGGCGAAGGCCGGAAGGGGGGAGCCTGGGGCCAAGGGGAGGCGAGAGCAACCGGGGAGACCCGTGGAACCGGTCAGGCCCGGGGCGGGGGGGGTGACCCATGAGGCTGAGGGAAGAAGGGCGGCCATGGGGAGAAGGCGGCGAGACGGGGAGAAGAACAGCCGAGGCGATGGGGGGGGGGCTTGGGGGCAAGTGGAGGCTGGGAGAAAATAACAGTGAGCACAGGACAAAAGGGGGGGCAGGGAGAAAAGGGGGGCGGGAAGAAAGGGGAGGCCCGAGACACAGTTGGGCTCAGGTAAGTGGGGAGGCCCGGAGAAAGGGGGGCAACGGGGTCAAGGGGAGGCCCGGGAAGAAAGGTCGGCGAGAGGAAAAGGTCAGGCGAGGGGAAAGGGTGGGGGGAGGCGAAAAGGGGAGGGGAGTTGGCAAAGGTTGGGTCGGGCGCCAAAGGGAGACAGGGGGCCACGGGAGGCAACGAGAAAGGGGAGGGCTCAGGGAAAAAGGGAGAGGCCAGGAGCAAAGGTTAGGGCCGGAGAAAAGATGGGGCGAGGGCCCCAGGTGGGGCGAAAAGAGAAGGTGAAGCCCGGGAAAAAGTGGGGCTGGGTGAAAAGGGGACGGGAGGGGGAAAAGGGGGGCTCCGGGGCAAAGGGAAGACAAGGGGAAAGGGAGTTAGGCCGGGAGAAAGGGGGTGGCTAGGGAAAAGGTTAGGCCGGGAGCAAAGGTCGGGCCGGGAGCAAAGGTGGCGCTAGGGGGACAAGGGGGAGCCAGGGAAACAGGGGAGGCAAAAGGAGGGGACAACTCAGGGGACCCGTCCGGCCTCTCTTGAAGCCTACTGAGAAGAAGAAGAAGAAGAAGAAGAAGAAGAAGAAGAAGAATCCACCTCCTCCTCCTCCTCCTGCTGACCTGGGGGAAGCCAGTGAGGAGGCCTTTTCCTCCAGGAACGGGCGGTCCAGCAGCTCGGGGTGGGAGCCTGGCGTGGTGACGACGCGGGGTACTCCGATGGTCCTCCCCTCCCCCGCCATGACTCCCGGGCAGCTCCTCACTCGACTTGGCTCGGTCCAGCACGGGGTGGCCCCGCGGAGGGGCGGCAGCCTCCAGCTAGCCCAAGATGGCCAGGGAACACCCGGCACGCCCCACCGGGCGTCGGACCTGGGAGGCAAAGAGGCAAGAGTGAGCTCCCCAGCCACCCTCCCGGGGTTCCCCTGCCGGCTCACTCCGGCAGCTCTTTGTCGTCGTCTTCCCACCCCCGCCCCCACTCGGCCCGGAAAGGGTCCCGTCCCGGTCCCTTGGGGAGAGACCCTGCGAGGCCGAGCCAGGGAGGACCGAGAGGGTCTGCTCTGGGGCCGGCGCCTCCCTCTGAAGGGGGACCCGGGGGTGGGGCTGCTCCGTCCCCGGCCAATCGGGGAGAACGCGCATCCTGCACGGAGCCCGGGCCCCTGTGCTTCCCTGAGGGGCCTCGGCCTCATCACTCTGCTTCCCTCCAGGATTCACACCCACCCACCCTTCTTCTCTTTGGGACAGCGGTGCAGTCCAGTCAATAAGAGGGAATCTGTGGCAATAGAGTCGGCTCACAGTACAAGAGAGATGATCCGCAAAGCCCAGGACAAGCACTGAGGAACCCTGTGGTTCTTGAGCTGGCACAAAAATGGTGCGGGACCAGGCCCGCAAGGCCAAAGCCGGGCAGGGGAGGGCGGGGGGAGCATCCCAGTAGGGAAGGTAAGCGCTGGGGGCCAAACCGGCAAGGCTAAGGCTGGGGGGGTGCCCGATGGCAAGGAAAGGATTTGGGGGAAACGGGCAAGGCAGACCGGCTCCGCCACCCCTCGGCTAGGGGACTGGGGGCAGGTCACTTAACGGCTCTGGGCCTCAGGGGACTCCTCTGGCAAACGGGGAGGAAGCTGGGGAGCCCCACGGGGCATGGGGCCACGATCCTGGATCGAACCCAGCGCTGACAACAGGGCTCTGCACAGAGCCCGCGCTCACTAAATGCTATGGAAAGAATGACAGGGCGGGCCGGGGATAAGATGAGCCTAGGGGAAGATGGGAGGCGAGGGGTACAGGAGACAGGAGGGGTAAGGGTGCGTCTGCGGCACGGCCTTAGGCCTAGGGGAAAGGTCTGCCAGGGGAAAGGGTAAGGCCAGAGACAAAGGGCAGGCCAGGAGCAAAGGGGAGGGGAGTTAGACAAGTAAGGCCAGGAGAAGAGGTTGCGGCAGGAGAGACAAGGGGAGGCGAGGAAAATGGTGAGGCCCGGGAAAACAGGGCAGACCAGGACAAAGGCTGAGGCTGGGGGGAAAAGGTCTGGCCAGGAGAACCAACTAAGACGAAGAGAAAAGCTGGGCCCACGACCAAAGGTTAGGCCGGGAGAAAAGGTGATGCCGGGAGCAAAGCTTTGGCCAGGAGAAAAGGTCAGGCCGGGAGAAAAGCTCAGACTAGCAGAAAAGGTCAGGCCAGGAGAAAAAAGTGAGCACAGGAGAAAAGCTGGGCCCAGGACAAAAGGTGAGGCCGGGAGAAAAGGTGAGGCCGGGAGAAAAGGTCTGGCCAGGAGAAAGAAGTAAGCCGCAGAGAAAAGCTGGACCCATGACCAAAGGTTAGGCCGGGAGAAATGGTGAGGCCGGGAGCAAAGGTTGGGCCAGGAGAAAAGGTCAGGCCGGGAGCAAAGGTTGGGCCAGGAGAAAAGGTCAGGCCGGGAGAAAAGCTCAGACTAGCAGAAAACCTCAGACTAGCCGAAAAGGACAGACTAGCAGAAAGGGTCAGGCCAGGAGAAAAAAGTGAGTCAAAGAGGAAAGCTGGGCCCACGACAAAAGTTCAGGTCGGGAGAAAAGGTGAGGCCGGGAGCAAAGCTTTGGCCAGGAGAAAAGGTCAGGCCGGGAGAAAAGCTCAGACAAGCAGAAAAGGGCAGACTAGCAGAAAAGCTCAGACTAGCAGAAAAGGGCAGACTAGCAGAAAAGCTCAGACTAGCAGAAAAGGTCAGGCCCGGAGAAAAAAGTGAGCCGAAGAGGAAAGCTGGGCCCTTGACAAAAGGTCAGGCCGCGAGAAAAGGGGAGGCCGGGAGCAAAGTTTTGGGAAGGGAAAAAGTGAGGGAAGCGATAAAGGTGAGGGCAGGGGCCAACGGGAGACGGGGGACAGGGGAAGCCAGGAGAAACCCGGAGGCCCGAAGAAAAGGTGAAGCCAGGGCAAAAGGTCAGAGGAGGAGAAAAGGTGGGCCCAGGGGAAAAGCTTTGGCCCAGGAAAACAGGTCAGACCAGGAGCAAAAGCTTAGGCCGGGAGCAAAGGTGTGCCCGGGAGAAAAGATAGGCTAGGAGCAAAGGTTTGGCCGGGAGCAAAGGTCAGACCAGCCAAAAAGGTCCGACTAGGAGCAAAGGCTGCGCTAGGGAAAAGGGGAGGCCAGGAGAACAAAGGGAGCCGAGGAGGAAAGGTGGGCCCAGGAGAAAAGGGGGCACTCGAGGAAACAGGTGGCGCTCGGGGCCAAGGTCCGGCCCGGGAACAAGGTGAGTCCGGCCCAAAGCCGAGGGGAGTGGGCAGAGTGGAGCAGGGCAAAGGTCAGGCGCCGTGCCGAGGGGAGGCCAGGAGACAAGATTGGGCTCGGGGCCAAGGTGAGGCCGGGACAAAAGGGGAGGGACAGAAGAAGGGTTTCTTGCGCGGGAGGAAAAAGTGTCGGGCTGGGAAAGAGGTCAGGCCCGGACGGAGCCAAGGTCGGCCTAGGCCAAATGTGGGGCTAGGCCAAAAGGGGAGGTGGTGAGGGGAAAAGGGGAGGTCAGGAGAGAAAAGGGAGCCGAGGAGAACAGGTTGGGCCGGGAGCAAAGGGGAGAGGCAGGCAAGAAAGGGGAGGCCAGGGAGACAGTTGGGCTAGGGGAAGAGGTGAGGCCGGGAGCAAAGGGCAGAGCCACCGACAAGCTTTGGTGAGGGCCAAAGGTGGGCCGAGGGGCGAAAGGTCAGACCCAGGGCCAAGGTTGGGCCGGGAGACCAAGGGAAGAGGCCAGGAGACCAGGGGAGAAGCAGCGTGGCTCAGTGGAAAGAGCACGGGCTTTGAAGTCAGAGGTCATGAGTTTGAATCCCAGCTCTGCCACTTGTCAGCTGTGTGACTGTGGGCAAGTCACTTCACTTCTCTGTGCCTCAATTACCTCATATGTAAAATGGGGATTAGGACTGTGAGCCCCACGTGGGACAATCTGATTCCCCTGTATCTACGCCAGCGTTTAGAACAGTGCTCTGCACATAGTAAGCGCTTAACAAATACCAACATTATTAGGGGAGGGGAGGCCAAAGGTTAGGACCGGGAAAACAGGTCGGCCAGGCCAGGGGCCAAGGGGAGGACGGAAGCCAAGAGGGAGCTGAGGAGAAGAGGTGGGCCCCGGATAAGAGCAGGGGAGGCCGGGAAGAAAGGGGAGGCCAGGAAAAGAGTGGGGCGGCGAGAGGACAAGGGGAGGCCAGGGCAAAAGGTCAGGCCGGGAGCAAAAGTCGGGCCAGGAGAGGAAAGGTCCGACGAGGGCAAGAGGGGAAGCCCGGGAAAAAAGGGAAGGCCAGGAGCCAAGGTGGGGCGAGGGGAAGAAGGGCGGGCAAAAGAGGGGACAAAGCGGGGGAGCCGTCAGGCTGGGAGAGGTGGCTGGCTCCTCTGAGGCGGCAGCAGAAGAAAGAGGGAGAAGAAGAAGCCTCCTCCTGGGTGGCCTGCTGGTCTGGGGGAAGGAAGGCGGAGGCAGAGGAAGCGGAGGAGGCAGAGGCTGACGGCTGGTCCACCAAGGCCCGGCGGTCCAGCCGCTCGGGGCCAGGAGCCTTCCCCCGGTGGCAGCGATGACGACGACGGGGCCGACTCGGAGGGTCCTGCCCCCCGCCGCCCCCATGACTCACGTGCAGCGCCTCTCCTCCTGCGACTGGGCCCAGGGAAGAAGCAGCGCGGGGTGGCCCCTCCGAGGGCCAGGCAGCAGCCTGCAGCAGGCCCCAGCTGGCCGGGGCGGCCCCAGCACACCCCACCGAGGTTCGGGCCTGGGGGGGCAAGGGAAAGAAATGCCAGAGTGAGCGAGCGAGCGAGTGACCTCCCGCCTCCACCCTGGCTGGCGGGGGGCACCCCCTGCCCTCCCACAGCTCCTCAGCCGGGCCCCGCAGCGTCGCCGTCAGCCTCCCCCGCCCCGGCCGCCCTCAGCCCGGCAAGAGGCCCAGCTGCCTGGAGCGGGAGGGTCTCCTCGGGGGACCTGCGCTGCCCTGGGAGAGGAGGGGGGCCCGCCCCTCGAAGAGGCCCAGGCGGGGAGGGGAGCAGGGCAGACTGAGGCAGGGGGAGGCCGGTCACAGGCCAATGCGGGGGGGGGGTTGGGATTTGCTCCGTCCGCGGCCAAGCCGAGAGAACTCGCCGGCCACACGGAGGCGGGCGCCTGGGCTCCCTGGCGGAGCCTGCGCCTCATCCCGCCGTGAGTCCCCCAGACAGAAACACACCCCCCGCCCCTGCTCGCTTGGGTAGCAGCGCAGGGGTCACACAGGGAGAGGCCAAGGGGGGAGGGCAGTCTGCCCCCAAGAGAAGACCGTGGATCCTGCAAGCCGAGGAGCGGCACCGAGCCCCCGTCGGAGACTGCCACGGGCCCCACCATGAGGCGGGGGCCGAGCCCGCCAGCCCAAAGTGGGGGGGCGGGGACCCCTAGGGCAACACTCAGGGCTTGGGGCCAAAGCGGCAAGGTGAAGGCCGCAAGGCGGGGGGGAGGCCTGGGGCCAAGGGGAGGCGAGGGCAACCGGGGAGACCCGTGGAACCGGTCAGGCCCAGGGGGGACCCATGAGGCCGAGGGAGGAAGGGCGGCCCCGGGGAGAAGGCGGCGAGATGGAGAGAAGAACAGCCGAGGTGAGGGGAGACGGGGGCGGGGGCTTGGGGGCAAGGGGAGGCCGGAAGAAAAAAACAGTGAGCACAGGACAAAAGAGGGGGCAGGAGAAAAGGGGGGGCCGGGAGGAAAGGGGAGGCCCGAGATACAGTTGGGCTCGGGCAAGTGGGGCGGCCCGGAGAAAGGGGGGCGCCCGGGGTCAAGGGGAGGCCCGGGAAGAAAGGTTGGCAAGAGGAAAAGGTAAGGCGAGGGGAAAGGGTAGGGCGAGGCGAAAAGGTGAGGGGAGTTGGCAAAGGTTGGTTCGGGGGTCAAGGGGAGACAGGGGGCTACGGGAGGCAACGAGAAAGGGGAGGCTCAGGGAAAAGGGGAGAGGCCAGGGGCAAAGGTTAGGGCCGGAGAAAAGACGGGGCGAGGGCCGCAGGTGGGGCGAGAGGAGAAGGTGAAGCCCAGAAAAAGAGGGGCTGGGTGAAAATGGGACGGGAGGGGGCAAAGGGGGGCTCCGGGGCAAAGGGGAGACAGGGTAAAGGGAGTTAGGCTGGGAGAAAGGGGGTGGCTAGGGAAAAAGGTCAGGCCAGGAGCAAAGGTCGGGCCGGGAGCAAAGGTGGCACTAGGGGGACAAGGTGGAGCCAGGGAAACAGGGGAGGCAAAAGGAGGGGCCAACTCAAGGGACCCGTCAGAAGAAGAAGAAAGGAGAAGGAGAAGGAGAAGGAGAAGAAGAAGAAAGAAGAAAGAAGAAGAAGAAGAAGAAGAAGAAGAAGAGAAGAAGAGAAGAGAGAGAAATAGAAAGGCAGAAAGAAAGAAGATAATGAAGAAAAGAAGTTAGAAGAAGAAAGAGCAAGAGACAGCAAGGGAGGAGGAAGAAGAAGAAGGAAGAGAGGAAGAAGAAAAAGAAGAAAGAAGAAGAAAGACAAGAAGAAGATAAGAGAAGAAGGAAGAAGCAACGAACAAGCAGAAGTAAGAAAGGAAGAAAGAAAGACAGAAGAAAGAACGAAAGAAGAGAAGAAAGGAAGAAGAAGGAAGTAAGGACAGAAGGACGAGGAACGAGGAGAAGAAGAAGAACGGGCAGAAGAAGGTAATAAGGAAGGAAGGAAGAAAAGAAGGAAAAGCATGAAAGAAAGAAAGGAAGAAGAAGAAAGAAGGAAGAAAAGAGGAAGAAGACCAGAGAGAAGACGAAGGAACAGAATGAAGAAGAGAAGGAAGAGAAGGAAAAGAAGAAGACCAAAGGGAGGAGGCAAGGAGGAGAAGGAGGAAAGAAGAAGAAAGGAAGAAGGAGGAAGTAAGGAAGAAAGAAGAAGAAAAGAAGAAGAAGAAGAAGAAGAAGAAGAGAAGAAGAGAAGAAAAGATAGAACAGACAGAAAGAAGAAGAAGAAGAAAGAAGAAGAAGAATGGAAAGAAGATAGGAAGAAGAAGAGGGAGAGACAGAATAACACAGAAGGAAG